>NC_134407.1:209212118-209367551 GCF_038048845.1 Mixophyes fleayi | reverse complement strand
TTTATTCTGGAGCCTTTTCTACCATAGTCTACTGTTTCTGGGATAGAGAGGTGGAGAGACATTTGCTTGTCATTAATTTCCTCATAAGACCACTTAACTGCTTTTTATTGCTAAATATGCATATGTATAACCTGTTACGTTAGTTATTATAATACTATTATTTTGATGTTGGAGCTGGAGGAATAATCAATCGTGGGTGCTATTGATTTAACGCCGGGGCTGGTTGGAATTTTTTTTCCAATTAGGGCCCCCAACATTCCAGGATCTAGACAAGCCGCAACTAAAGAATCCAGCAGCCACAGGTGGTGAAAGTGACAAGAACAGGTAGGAGAGAGCAGGATAGTCTGTGAAATGTTGTGATTCTAGTGTGATAATCCCATTTTTGGTGACTGTTCTGCCCAATGTAAGGGGCAGGCCAAGTCTGTGAACTCTTTATATACACTCTGCATTCTTTATATACTACACTGTGGTGCTAGCTGTCCTTCGTGGGCTTACCACACCCCCTCTGGTGGGCCGCTACCATTGTATTCACCCTTGTGAATCTGAATTGGGGGCACTTATGTGAGGCATAATGTGATTATGGGCACTTATGTGGGGCATATGAATTTGGGCACTTATGTGGGGCATAAAATGAATTGGGGGCATTACTGTGGTATAATATGATCTGGGGATTCTACAATGTGGTATGTTATGAATTGTGGACAGGACTATTTCCCACAGTATTTACTAGGCCTCTACAATGAGGGCACAACTAAGAGGCACTATGAGGTCACTGTCCTGCTGTCCTGAAAGTCAGGAGTGCTGAGACATAGATCACGCTCTGGCGAGCGGTCACTGCACTCTTCTGCCAATGGTGTACACAGCAATGAAGGTTTTTTTCTGTAAGAGGGTGGCCTAGCACTTTTCACCTGCTAGACACGCCCCAATGATGCACAGCTATGCCACCAATTGTATGACCACTCCCACTTTTGCACCACCGCTCAGTGGCAGCGCAAATTTTAAGTTGCTGTACCGGGGCCCTGAATTCCTCTTGGCAGTCCTGGCTGCGATGAGCCAAATCACCATCACAGCTTTTCTTTTAATTTATCCAGAGAAATCAGAGATTTCTCCTGTTTTAACCTGTCTAACGCTGGTTACTGCAGTCCCCATAGACGTCTATAAAGACTGCGATGTGACTCTGTGGCCAGGCTATCGCTGCTGAAAAAGTCTCTCTTTTTCCAGCATCAACCAGGTACCATAGCAATACACGTGCGTGACCTTAGCGCCGTGCATGCGCAGTAGGCACTGGAGTCAGTTTCTCCATTCGCTGGCTTTATCAAGCATTAGTACATTCTGTATAGCTGTGGTCTGCAGTAATACAAAGTAAATCTTACTGCTGCCCACTGAGCACCAATGTTAAATTGACCCCTTGGACAGGGCCATCTTAACAACATTATGGGCCCCCGGGCAAAGCAGTGCACCGGGGCCCCTAGATATTGATATATAGATGTATACAGATATATATATATATATATATAGATATATATAGAGATAGATAGATGTAATTGCTCAGTGACCCTTGTAGGTTTTTTTTTGCAGGTTTTTTTCTTTTGCAGGATTATTTTTTCTCATTAAAAGCCATACCTATGGGGCCCCCTTGCCCGTCGGGCCCCTGGGCAGCTGCCCATCGTGCCCAATGGAAAAGATGGCCCTGCCCTTGGAATGATTTGCTTGGCTTTTACCAATCATCGATATTAATGTATCATGAATTCAGGTGTCCACTAGGAGGCGGTGTTGCCGGGAAAGACTAATTTCCTGCATTTACCCAAAGTGACCGCCAGATGGCTAAGCCGATGCTACCATGGAAATGACTGCTAAAACCGTAACTTTGTGCACATTGTACTACACCGACACCTGGCCCGGCTGGGGAAATGTTTGCGATCATATTTATAGTCTTCGTCGCAGCTCCCAGAAGATAAAGTCCCATTTACATGTCAGCTCGATATCACTGGTGACCTGCACATGCGCAGTACGGACAGCGGGGTTCCTGATCACGCATGCGCAGTGTGCTCAGTGTAGCAGCATTACAGGAAAGTATCACGGGAGTTTTGTCCGCAGTTTCAGAGACTGAAGTAGTGAAGTGACCCTGGGGTGAGTGTTACTGTGCACTGGGTGTAAGTGTGTGATTGGTGATTACATAGGAGACTATACACATGTTGTACAGTGAGTTATGCCGGCTCTGTGCCTTCCTCCTGGTGACAGATGGTGAAAGAGGAACTTTCATGACTTAGATTAGACCAGATCAGACGTGTGATCACTGACACATAACGCTGCACTGCAATTCGTTCACACCCATGCTCTTACTATGTACTATGCAGACATGCAGCGTGCCTTTACTGTGTGCCATGTAGCGTGCCTTTACTGTGTGCCATGTAGCGTGCCTTTACTGTGTGCCATGTAGCGTGCCTTTACTGTGTGCCATGTAGCGTGCCTTTACTGTGTGCCATGTAGCGTGCCTTTACTGTGTGCCATGTACCGTGCCTTTACTGTGTGCCATGTAGCGTGCCTTTACTGTGTGCCATGCAGCGTGCCTTTACTGTGTGCCATGTAGCGTGCCTTTACTGTGTGCCATGCAGCGTGCCTTTACTGTGTGCCATGTAGCCTGCCTTTACTGTGTGCCATGTAGCGTGCCTTTACTGTGTGCCATGTAGCGTGCCTTTACTGTGTGCCATGTAGCCTGCCTTTACTGTGTGCCATGTAGCGTGCCTTTACTGTGTGCCATGCAGCGTGCCTTTACTGTGTGCCATGTAGCGTGCCTTTACTGTGTGCCATGCAGCGTGCCTTTACTGTGTGCCATGTAGCCTGCCTTTACTGTGTGCCATGTAGCGTGCCTTTACTGTGTGCCATGTAGCCTGCCTTTACTGTGTGCCATGCAGCGTGCCTTTACTGTGTGCCATGTAGCGTGCCTTTACTGTGTGCCATGCAGCGTGCCTTTACTGTGTGCCATGTAGCGTGCCTTTACTGTGTGCCATGCAGCGTGCCTTTACTGTGTGCCATGTAGCGTGCCTTTACTGTGTGCCATGTAGCGTGCCTTTACTGTGTGCCATGCAGCGTGCCTTTACTGTGTGCCATGTAGCGTGCCTTTACTGTGTGCCATGCAGCGTGCCTTTACTGTGTGCCATGTAGCGTGCCTTTACTGTGTGCCATGTACCGTGCCTTTACTGTGTGCCATGCAGCGTGCCTTTACTGTGTGCCATGCAGCGTGCCTTTACTGTGTGCCATGTAGCGTGCCTTTACTGTGTGCCATGTAGCGTGCCTTTACTGTGTGCCATGCAGCGTGCCTTTACTGTGTGCCATGTAGCGTGCCTTTACTGTGTGCCATGCAGCGTGCCTTTACTGTGTGCCATGTAGCGTGCCTTTACTGTGTGCCATGTAGCGTGCCTTTACTGTGTGCCATGTAGCGTGCCTTTACTGTGTGCCATGTAGCGTGCCTTTACTGTGTGCCATGTAGCGTGCCTTTACTGTGTGCCATGTAGCGTGCCTTTACTGTGTGCCATGTAGCGTGCCTTTACTGTGTGCCATGTAGCGTGCCTTTACTGTGTGCCATGCAGCGTGCCTTTACTGTGTACCATGTAGCGTGCCTTTACTGTGTGCCATGCAGCGTGCCTTTACTGTGTGCCATGTAGCGTGCCTTTACTGTGTGCCATGCAGCGTGCCTTTACTGTGTGCCATGTAGCGTGCCTTTACTGTGTACCATGTAGCGTGCCTTTACTGTGTGCCATGTAGCCTGCCTTTACTGTGTGCCATGCAGCGTGCCTTTACTGTGTGCCATGCAGCGTGCCTTTACTGTGTGCCATGTAGCGTGCCTTTACTGTGTGCCATGTAGCGTGCCTTTACTGTGTGCCATGTAGCGTGCCTTTACTGTGTGCCATGTAGCGTGCCTTTACTGTGTGCCATGTAGCGTGCCTTTACTGTGTGCCATGTAGCGTGCCTTTACTGTGTGCCATGTAGCGTGCCTTTACTGTGTGCCATGTAGCGTGCCTTTACTGTGTGCCATGTAGCGTGCCTTTACTGTGTGCCATGTAGCGTGCCTTTACTGTGTGCCATGTAGCGTGCCTTTACTGTGTGCCATGTAGCGTGCCTTTACTGTGTGCCATGTAGCGTGCCTTTACTGTGTGCCATGTAGCGTGCCTTTACTGTGTGCCAGGCAGGCGTGCAGGGTCCACCTGTACTCAAGATTGTAGAGGAGGGGAAGGGGGTGGACTGATGCGTTTCGTCACTAATGATGTGACTTCCTCAGCCAGGTGTGCGTATTTTTATTAGGGACTTTTCAAGAGGAATGCCAGGTACAAAATCAATAAATAATCAATACCAAAGACTATCACCTGCCACTATTCCTTCATGACTCAGGGGTCTATTTGGAAGATAGAAGAATTTCCAGCGATATTGTCTGTATTCACTTAGACTCAATACTCAAATTAGTTAAACATGATAATAAAATAAACCATGGATGAAATAATACTTATGTTTCTCTGAAGTGTATGTCGTTTCTTCTTTGTGATATCTACTCCACCAAAGTTACTCATAGTCGTTTTATATGTTAAAAGAAATGTGTTTTTTGACAAAACATAGTGTGAAACATTTAAATATAGATTTAACACTCTAAAAAGTTCAAATGTTATTCCTTATTGTGAGTAATTTTCCCATGTAAATTTGTCCTCCGCTGTGTCTCTCCTATGAAAATTTACTTACGAGACAGCGGTCTGTGAATTTGCCTTAATAAATAAATATTATATGATGTGCGTTGATCTTCTTCACTTCACATCATATCGTTCTTCTTTATTAAGGCGAATTTGCAGACAGGGAGGGAGACTTACTAGAGCTTAGAGGCTTTATGTTCAAGTTTCTGTGGCAGGTCCAGTTTCTAGGAAGGATGGATGTTGCAATTTCAACAATATTCCAGATGCCTTACCACAGGTGGTGACGGGCAGAGTCTCCCCTTTTTTGTGGGCACGCACACCAAATTTCAAATAACTCAAAGCATCTTTATGATTTGCCAGAGAGCCCTGGCAAAAACTATAGCGGTAGACACACAGTCACAGACACTGGTCCGAGAAACTCTTGTCCTCAGCAGCTGGCTGAGGGCCAATCCCCTAATCTAACAGTCTGCAGACAGCACACACTGCCAACTGCTGTGTGTTTTTCTAGACCTCTCTGGTGCCTCCCTGTGGGTACAAAGGAATTCCAGTCATGTGGCCAGACCGTGCCATCTTGGATCTTTCCCAGAGACCATTGCATCCTAACCTCACCCAGTATGGGCAACTGACAAGTACCTCCCAGCCCCCTCCTTAAGAATTCCTGTACAGATGTCCACTTCCCCTATTACTTATGGCCTCTTTACAATAGAAAAGCTGCTGCCCCATCCAGGATATAGTAACAGAAGGGAGGGGAGGGGAGGGGGTACTGGGTGGCTGCACTACTGCTTCCAGGATGCCCTTAAATCCACAAATGCAGTTATTCTAAACATTACAGAAGATTAAGCAGTTAGTACAATATCCATCAGTCTCACAATGATCGCAGCTAGTGCAAGTTATATAACCAGGGCACCATCAGGGGGGGACATAGGGGTACCTGGTGTTTGAGAATCTAGGACGTGACAGACAGGGTGGGGTTCCATCCGCTTAGTCCTTGTGTTAAGTGGCTGGAATTCCCTGTTTCATCACACTAATGGCATTTTTAAGGTCTACATTTCCCACATAAAAAATGTTGACGAACGGCCGGTGTTCTTAACCTATGAAATTTGTGGTGGATCATCTAGATCCTCTAATGATTAAAGTTTGAACACTAATTATTAAGCATATGTTGGGGCAGTTTTCTGTATTTCCTCTACAGATGTAATAACTACCTTCAATTGACAAGTCAATGGTGGTGTTTGTGTGTGTGTATCGATCGATCGGAGCTCAGAGATAAGAGACCACACACAGTGTTTGGTGTCCAAACTGAACTGCTTTACTTAAGGAAATAGCTAATATTTTTATAAACAATAATCACGTTGAAACAATCACGTCTGTAATATTATGGAACGTTTCTATATTAATCAAACAGGTATAAAACAAGGTAGCGGTCAAGCTTAATGCTAAATGTCATGAAGTTCCTTATTACTTATCCAATCTGGGGTCCTTGATGCTGACATAACTTCTTGATTCTGCAAAGTTTCACATTAGCAGGCGCTCGGCTAATTTCCTTTGTGGTTAGCTTCTTAATTCCAGACGAACATGAACACAAAATATCTGATTTGATTTAAGGAGATACAACGGGCTAGATTTACTAAGCTGCGGGTTTGAAAAAATGGGTATGTTGCCTATAGCAACCAATCAGATTCTAGCTTTCATTTATTCAGTACCTTCTACAAAATGACAGCTAGAATCTGATTGGTTGCTATGGGCAACATCCCCACTTTTTCAAACCAGCAGCTTAGTAAATCTAGCCCAACATCTTAATAGAATTGAGAAAGATACAACATATAGAAGCATGCAAAACACTTTTTTTGAATATAGCTTAAGGCCATAAGTAATAGAATAACCTTAGCAACATTTTTTCTTACTTCATATGACCCTAGACCCCACACATACATGAATGCCCTTCTTGCTGTATTAAATATTATGTATGTATTATGTTTGTCGCACTACCAGGTGCATTATTTTCCGGAGAGCGTCAAACACCTGTAGAGGAAGACTAGTGGTACCAGCTGTTTGAAAACAAAGGAGTGTTGTAGAATCACACAGCTGACCCTGTATACTTCTCAGTCCAAAATAATGATCGTCTTGGAATGAAGAGTATATTTGTTATTTAAACAAGATGATCAAATAATCAGCAAATAGTCCCCAAATTATCCAACTAAATTCAAACTATCAATAGATAGACAGCTTTATTATCATCATTATATTTTATTTTTAATGTGCCAATACATTATACAGCACTGTACAGGAGGGGCTGCTGATGTAAACAAATGACCTACAATGCCACAAAACAGAAGAGCGAATGGCCTTGCTTAAACAAGCTTCCAATCTAAGAGGCATGGTGTATATAAGATACATAAGGTATCACAGTAACAATTGTAGCTGTTAGTGGAGATATGTTTATGGATATAGGTACAGTGCTAGTTCCTGGCTCTGGGCAGATGGTAATTACAGATACAGTGCTAGTTCTATCTGTTGGGGTCCCACAAGGTTCTACTCTTGGCCCTTTACTTTTAACAGTGTACACCTCTTCCCTTGGGTCACTAATTCGCCCTTCAATACCACCTCTACGCTGATGATACCCAAATCCTTATCTCTTCCCCAGACCTCTCTCCTTCTGTACTTTCTCATGTAACCAACTATCTTTCTGCTATCTCCACATGAATGTCCCAACGCTACCTAATGCTCAACATGTCCAAAACAGAACTTATTATCTTCCCTCCTGCCATAGTCTCCACCTGCCCTCAAATCTCCCTCACTGTCAATATCACCACAATTTCCTCAGTTTTCCAAGCCAGCTGCCTTGGTATCACACTTGACTCCACCCTCTGCTTTATTTCTCACATCCAGACTTTCTCCCAGTCCTGTCAACTCCACCTTTAAAACATTACCAGAATACGCCCTTTTCTTACTCAACATGCTACCAAAACACGTATCCATTCTCTCATCATCTCCCGTCCTGACTATTGCAACCTCCTGCTATCTGGCATTCCTGACACCCATATATCCACACTTCAATCCATCCTAAATGCTGCAGCAAGACTGATCTTCCTCTCTCACTGCTCCACATCTGCTGCACCACTTTGCAAATCCCTACACTGGCTCTCTGTGTCCTCCAGAATCAAATTCAATTTACTCGCCCTTATTTACAAAGCCCTCAACAACACTACCCCTGTATACATCTCAAATCTCATATCAAAATACTCTCCCTCCTGCCCTCTTAGATCTACCTCTGACCTGCGCCTTGTCTCGTCTCTGGTAACCACAAGACTTCTGCCGTACTGCTCCCCACTTATGGAATTCTCTACCACGCTCAGTCAGACATTCCCCCAGCCTTCAAATCTTCAGACGCTCTTTGAAAGCGCATCTCTTTTTAGAGGTGACCTTATCCCTAATAATACTATTCACACTAATGCACACTCACAACTATCCCAATCTCCACTTTGAGCCACACTCGCTCCTCTTGTTTCAGCTGTGCCCTCTTCCACCTAGAATGTAAGCTCTGTAATGAGCAGGGTCCTCCATACCCTCTGTTTTCATGTCTGCATTTATTTTGTCTACCTTGTATGTCCCTGTTTATGTATGTCCTGTTTTCCCTACTGTACAGTGCTGCGGAGTACTGTGGCCCCTTACAAATTTATGATAATAATAGTTACTGGCTCCGACCAGATGGTAATTACAGTTACAGTGCTAGTTCCTGTCTCTGGGCAGATGGTAATTACAGATACAGTGCTAGTTTCTGGCTCTGGGCAGATGGTAACTGCAGGTACAGTGCTAGTTCCTGTCTCTGAGCAGATGGTAATTGCAGGTACAGTGCTAGTTTCTGTCTCTGAGCAGATGGTAATTGCAGGTACAGTGCTAGTTTCTGGCTCTGAGCAGATGGTAATTGCAGGTACAGTGCTAGTTCCTGTCTCTGGGCAGATGGTAATTGCAGGTACAGTGCTAGTTCCTGTCTCTGAGCAGATGGTAATTGCAAATACAGTGCTAGTTTCTGGCTCTGTACAGATGGTAATTGCAGGTACAGTGCTAGTTCCTGTCTCTGGGCAGATGGTAATTGCAAGTACAGTGCTAGTTTCTGGCTCTGGGCAGATGGTAATTGCAGGTACAGTGCTAGTTCCTGTCTCTGGGCAGATGGTAATTACAGATACAGTGCTAGTTTCTGTCTCTGAGCAGATGGTAACGACGGATACAGTGCTAGTTTCTGTCTCTGGGCAGATGGTAATTGCAAGTACAGTGCTAGTTTCTGGCTCTGGGCAGATGGTGATTACAGGCACTGTAATCTTTACTGATGAATTTGGGTGCTGAAAATATCTGATGGTGACATAATTTCTTCTAAAGCTATGGTTTCCAGTTGTTCAAGGATGGTCTCTAAGTTAATCTTACATAACATGGGGTGTAATTTACAGTGCAGTTTATAACTCAAATGGTTTTGCATAGTATCCATTGTAAGTGAAAAGGAACATCGCTAGATCCACGTAGCATAGCATACAGTCAGGTTTCATGCTACATTAATGGCAGCCTGCCAAGTTAATGATAAAGGTAAGCGCCAATAGATCAGCAATTGATTTCTTTAAATGTTAGCGTAGGAACGCATATGAGGTGGTCGCCGTAAAGTGCTATATGCAAATAAGGAAGTTGCGCTAATTGATAGTACTCATCGGATATAAAAAAACTCAGTGTCATGTAACAGAGTACTTATCATAACCATATTGTCCTTAGTTCTTTATGCAAAGTACAATCCAATCAAATGCTGCCAAGGATCCAAAAGAGAATCCCAAAGAGTCTCTTGGGGAAGATGTGTATAGACTTAGAAGAATATGGTGCTGATGAAAAAGTATATAGTGTGTATTGTTCAACTGAATGATCCTTAGCTGTGATAAAAAAATACCCCCCTTTAAGTGCATATGGAAAACCTTCAATCATAGGATGTCCTGGAAATAGAGAGGAACTCAAAACATGTAAATAGGACAAAACAACCATGTGTTTCTTCGTATAACAAAATTAAAATTAATAAATTGTAATTGTGCTCACATATTAGGTGAGAAATTCCATGTATAGGATGATGTAGAAATTCCTGCAGCAGTTTGTGAATCCTTGTGAATGATCCATGCTCAATAGAAATAAAATGCAAACACTGTCTGTGACAGGATGGACCGCCTATGCCACCTGTCTGTTGTTGCTGGGAACCGGCTGGGCTTACTTTGCCACCGTCCCTTTTCGTTATTCCGAATACGCCTTTCCTGTCGCAGTAGGAGGAGCCTGCTGCCACCACTGAGCTCCTTTATGGCGCTCAGAACCACATTTCTTCTGGGTAACTGTCACTGCTAGTGTACTCCCGTGCTGGTAACCCCTGGCCTCTTCCTATGGATCAGAGTTACTGGGGATGGATCCCCCCTGGCTTATCACACTGACCGGAGCTTCAGGGTAGCAGGGAGAGCGGTCGTACTGGAGAGCTGGGTCCAACCTCAGAAACAGCCGGAAAACTAATTAGATTTAGAGTCTAATCTGCAGGTCACAGAATTACAGCAATATTGAAGATGCTTTCAAGCAGGTCTTTGAAGCAACTGATGTTTATTTGCTCTCACACTGGTCTAAGGTGCCAGGTGATCAGGTCAGATGGAACATCAGAATGATACATTTCAGTGTACATGACAGTGCTTTTTATACAGGTTTGGATACAGGCTATTTTTAGAATCAGGATGTGACCTGTTTACCAAAACATAGATTTACATGCATTGCAAAGCTAACAATATGTACACTTATCTGTGAAATTCTAGAAACTGTGATGTCCTGCATCTTGTTTTTAGACACAGGAAATCTAGCAGGACAGCTTTAATTAAACCTTCCTGTCTTCAAGTGTACCCTCACAAATCAAAAGATCCAATCAACATGAATCCTTTCTTTAGACAGTTGCAGAATACACATTCTCAAAGACAGGTACAATCCCAAACAGAGCGTTTTTTTACACCAAGATATACAAAAGGCTTTCAAAACAAAGACTTATTGTATCAGATATATACATCAGAAATGAGGCATTTCCTCTAGAAAGCTTAAAACAGAAAAAAAAAAATTCTACCCTGGGCTCAGAAATAACGATTTCCTATATTAAAACATACACAATATCAATAATAAGTGCATTGGCAATTATATAAATAAGCGCCTTGCGCTATTTCCCTTATACCAGAAGTTATTTATCAGTGATCCAGTCACACTGCCGTTAATCCAGTAAATTGTGCAGACTGGGAGACTGCACTCACCTTCAAACAGCAGAAAATCACATCCAATCACAATATATTTTTCATCCACCAAAAAATGGAATTTTGAAAGGTGACCTTCCCCTCTTCCTTTAAACATGCTTTTGTCTCCCCTATACTCCAAAAAACATCCCTTGACCATGCCTCTCTCTCTAATTTTCGCCCTATCTCCCTCCTTTCTTTGTCTACAACCGTCTCACCTCTTTTCTATCTTCACACCTACTCCTTGATCCACTCTAATCCGGTTTTCGCTCCCTCCACTCCATCGAAACTTCCCTCACTAAGGTCACTAATGATCTTCTCTTCGCTAAATCTAAAGGACACTACTCCCTTCTGATCCTTCTTGTCCTCACTGCTGCCTTCGATACCGTTGACCACGCCCTCCTTTTGCAAGCTATAGGCCTCTGTAACACTGTCCTCTCCTGGGTTTCCTCTTGCCTCACCAACCACACCTTTTCAGTCTCTATACATGATTCTAAATACCTCCCTTCTTCCCTTACCTGTTGGAGTTCCCCAAGGTTCCGTTCCCATGTCCTATCAGGTTAGCCTCTACTCTCAAAGGCTGCAAGCGTGCCCTTAAGACTCTTTTTTTTCATTCAAGCCTATCAGCTTTACCCCAATCGATACCGCACTATTTGTTTATCCCCCTTTAGATTGTAAGGTCTCATGAGCAGGGCCTTCCTTGTGTTCTCCTTCTATAATTCCATCACCCTCTGTACCTCTTGGCCTAGCCCTGGTTTTTAAGCTCAAGCCTACGTCATGCTGGTCACTACCATCACTCTCACTCACTGTTCTGTAAATAACTTGATCTGCATTAACATCCTATTTGTATATTTGTCTATTCATAATCTCTGGTCTTTGTATTTTGTTCTCCATGTAATGTGTTATGGATCTTTTGTGGTGCCTTATGAATAAAATATAATGCTAATAATAAGGTATTGTTAACTGAGAACCTCATATTTCCAAAGTCTGACCTATAGTTTAGCAATACTTATACAGTATATTTGCTTTTGTTTGACTTGGTTTATATGTCTATTTGCACATTTTAGTGCCCATTTCTTTTTACTATACCAAAATAAGGATATGCATTATTAACTTAACCCTAGCTAGTGCAGAAGATAAAAAAAAAAGTCTGACGCATTGTAATTATAACATACCAGATCTCTAATTATTCCTTTCTAATGATGTGTCCCAACAGGAATATAATCGGGAACGAAGAGCACAGAAACCAAACGGATTCTTCTCTCGTGTTTTGTGGGGGAGGTTTGTAGAAACAGATCTTTGAGGAGTGTGAAATAATGTCTAAGAAACGGGGCAGTCTCAGAAAATCCCACCTGGTTGACACCAATAGCAGCATCACCGAAACACATGAAGTACAGAGCACACAGGAGACTGCATTAGTGAAGCTGGACAACCAGAAAGAGACTTCAGAGGTCTCCTCTAAATCAAGTCATAAGGTTCAAAAGAAAGTCTGCACTACAAAGCCAAAGTACAACTCTTCTGAATCTGATGAAAGCTCTAAGACGGACTCCGACCTTGAGGAAAATAAGTCTGTTCACAATGGAAAGGGTAAGTTCACCTGCCCGGAATGTGGAAAGCACTTTACCTCTGCATCCTACCTAATAATTCACGAGAGAGTCCACACAGGAGAGAAACCATTTGAATGCTTGGAATGTGGGAGATGTTTTGCTCAGAAACAGCATCTCAGGACCCATCACCGTACTCACACAGGAGACAAACCACATCAATGTGCAGAGTGTGGGAAAAGGTTTATTTTGAAATATGACCTTTCAATCCACATGAGAAGTCATACAGGAGAAAAACCATATAAATGTTCTGAATGTGGCAAAGGTTTTATTACAAGCTCCAAACTTCGTATGCATGAAGTTTCCCACACAGGCGCAAACCCATTTCCATGTTCTGAATGTGGTAAAGGTTTTCCTACCAAATACCGGCTACGTTGCCACCAGGTCATACACACTGGAGAGAAGGCTTTTGAATGTCCTGAATGTGGGAAATGCTTCTCTACTAATTCACATCTTAACAGCCACAAGAATACTCACACAGGGGAAAAGCCCTTTAAGTGCTCTGAATGTGGGAAAGATTTTTCTTGTAAAGCCAGTCTTTGTAGCCATCAGAAAGTCCACACAGGAGAAAAACCATTTGCATGTGATGAATGTGAGAAGTGTTTTTCTGGAAAATCGGAACTTACCAATCATGTAAAAATCCACACAGGCGAAAAGCCATATAAATGTTCTGAATGTGGTAATGCTTTCCCTACCAAACGCCAGCTAAGTAACCACCAGGTTGTCCACACCGGAGAGAAGGCTTTTGAATGTCCTGAATGTGGGAAATGCTTCTCTACTAATTCACATCTTAACAGCCACAAGAAAACTCACACAGGGGAAAAGCCCTTTAAGTGCTCTGAATGTGGGAAAGGTTTTTCTTACAGAGCCCATCTTCGTAGACATCAGAAAGTCCACACAGGAGTAAAAACATTTACATGTCGCAAATGTGAGGAGTGTTTTTCTGAAAAATATGAACTTGCCAACCACATGAAAATCCACACAAGGGAAAAATCTTATAAATGCCCCAAGTGTGGTGAATGTTTTAAGAACCAGTCTGATCTCTTTCAGCACAAGAAAAGTCAAGGCCATGAGGAGACATTTGTGTGTACTGAATGTGATAAACATTTTAAATATAAAAATCATCTTGTACAGCATAAGCTAATTCATACTGGAGAAAAGCCATTTGCATGTACAGAGTGCGGGAAAGCCTTCAGACAAAAAATAGCGCTGATTTTACATGGACAGAGATATCACAATGGTGGAATAAAACCGTTTGAATGCTCGGAATGTGGAAAATGTTTTTTTCTAAAATATGAGCTTGAGAAACATGAGAGAGTTCACACAGGGGAGAAACCATTTCTTTGCTCTGAATGTGGGAAAGGTTTTAGTGTCCGCGCACTACTTGTTATTCATCAGAGAAAACACACTGGAGAGAAGCCATTTTCTTGCCCGGAATGTGGAAAATGTTTCCGTGACAGTGATTCTGTTAATAAACACAGGAGAATTCACACAGAAGATAAGCCATTTGTGTGTTCTGAGTGTGGAAAAACATTTCGTCTCAACAGGCTGCTTGTTTCACATCAGAGATGTCACACAGGCGAGAAACCATACATCTGTTCGGAGTGTGGTAAATCTTTCAAAGATAGATGCGGCCTTGTCAACCATCAAAAAATCCACACAGGAGAGAGACCATTTGCTTGTACAGAATGTGGGAAGAGTTATAGAATGAACTCAGAACTTGTTAAACATAAGATGATTCATTCTGGTGAGAGACCGTTTCCTTGTTTGGAATGTGGGAAACGCTTTATAGATAAGAAAACTTTGAGAGTACATCATCGAAGCCACACAGGGGAAATGCCGTATGAGTGTTTGGAATGCGGTAAACGCTTTAGATATAATTCAAATCTTGTACATCACAAGAAGAAGCATTCAGGAGTAAAGCCGCACTTGTGTACCCTGTGTGGCAATTCTTTCATATATGCCTCAGGATTGGCCAGACATCTAGAGGTTCATAAGTGTAATATGGAAAGCGATTCAACACAAAGCTAGTCACTGTTACATGGGAGGTATTTATTATACTGGCTTCGTCAAATGGAACAACAGTGATTCCACACTGATCGCGTAGTAGTGCAAACCCATATTTTAGAATTTAAATTCTACCTTGTCTTGTATTTTAAAATTAAGAAGTAGGGGCCTGAATAATAAAATCTTGTAAGCTTGTTAGCTCCTGGGTCAAAACTGTATAGCGCACAATATCAAAAAAGCTGAAACCATATTATGTTTGTGCCATTCTAAGAACCTTTGGTCCATGTCCTGATTTTGACTCATTCCTATGTGAACTTGGCTAAAAAGTTAGGTGCCAGCATCTTTGTGAAGACCCCAAAGGTCAAATCCTGACTTATGTGAAGCGATAAAGAGGACAGGGCAGGTCAACTTGCTCTTAGTTTGATTTGAGAAGCAAGCATTAGTATTCTGGGTGCTGAACTGGCCAGAATACCCTGGGGTGGGGGTACTTCTCTGTCTGCCCAGAACGATAGCGCTAACAGTCATCATCATCATTTATTTATATAGCGCCACTAATTCCACAGCGCTGTACATAGAACTCATTCACATCAGCCCGTGCCCCATTGGAGCTTACAGTCTAAATTTCCTAATATAGACACACGCTCACACACAGACACAGACAGATAGGGAGACAAACAGACAGAGAGGAAGAAACTAGGGTCAATTTTGATAGCATCCAATTAACCTACCAGTATGTTTTTGGAGTGGGAGGAAACCGGAGCACCCGGAGGAAACCCACACAAACACAGGGAGAACATACAAACCCCACACAGATAAGGCCATGGTCGGGAATCGAACTCATGACCCCAGTGCTGTGAGGCAGAAGTGCTAACCACTAGACCACTGTGCTGCCCCAACAGTGCCTACATACCGCCGCTTCACCCCAACAGACTCGCCTGCAGCAATGGGGGTACTGTTTTGTGAGTACATCCGACTTTTTGCATTTATTTAATGTGCCCCAAACACATAATGAAAAAAACCTTACCCACAGTTGCTCTTTAAGTCACAATTTTTCTGCTGTTATCCAGGAAACTGATCGGACACAGAATGAAAATAATATTCCAGACATTGTGTTTTTATTTTGATTTTGCCTTTTGAAAAGTTTTTAAAGTGTACTAGTCACGTTATCCATATGTTGTTTTTATATGTAATCTAAAGCCAGACTGCTTTTAAAAATGTTTTTTTTTTTAAAAAAAAATGTAAGTTTAAATTCCATTTTATGTGCCTTATTTTGCCTCTTTAAAATACAGTGCTTGCTGTTGACTGTATGTTGTACATTCTCATGCTGATTATGCTCAGGGAGCAACCAAAATCCTGGTCCATTCACTCATCATTTCATGTCTCGACTATTGCAACCTCCTCCTCATTGGCCTTCCTGACTCGCTCATTTCTGACCATCATGCTGCAGCTAGGCTCATCTTCCTCTCCCGCTACTCCTCTGTGTAAATCCATTCATTGCCTCCCTAGCCATTTTTCAGCACTCAATACAAGCTCCTTACCCTCACTTGCAAAGCCCTTAACAACATTTCTCCCCCTTACATCTGTGACCTTGCCTCGAGGTACATTCCTACCCAGCCACTCTACTCTGCCTCGGACCTCCGCCTCAATTCACCTCTCATTACCTCTTCCCATGCTCACCTCCAAGACTTCTTACGTTCTCATGGTTATTATGCAATTTCTAATCAGTGATTTGCTATTTCTGTGATCCTGTGCAAGATAAATAGGTTCCAGAATCTGTAACAGCCAGTAAGTATAGGTAACAGGTTCACTGTGATCCTGTAATACCAGGTTATGTTCTGCACTTACTCTGAGATGTTTCTTGCTATTAAAAATGTTTTTGCTCAAAATAAATGATTCTGACTACGCTACTGGTGGTGTTTTTCTTGATTGAAATGTCCAGATACAGATTTAGCTTTGTACTTTAATGAATATTGAACGATGAGGGTAGTTATGGTGTTATATACACTCACTATTTATTATACTTTTTTTTGGGACAGTCTTAGTAATTACTCATACCCGCTTCAAACTTTTCCTTATGCTGTTTTCATCATTCCCCAGAGCCGTAACTTAAAATTCTAGCGCCCTGGGCGAGAAAGACAAATGCCGCCCCCCTAGCCCTCAATTTTAACCAAATGAACCTAAAATATTCCTAAATTGCGCCCCCCTTCAGCGTTGCGCCCTGGGCGGTCGCCCCTGTCACACAGCCCTAGTTATGGCCCTGTCATTCTCACACCGGTGCTTTTTACCACTTCTAAGCATACAAGCCTCACAATTAACCATACTCAAGAGTATCAATACTATAAACAATCTATGGAAATAGTTACTCTTATACATAGACTATATAGTTTACCAAATGAATATGAAAGTATGTCACCAAATGAGTACATCTCTTCTGGCTATATGTTGTAAATAGGTTTATTCCTTAGTGTATCATTCAGTCAGGGCAGTACTCTGCTCTGCTCGAGTGAGTGTTAGAGAGTGTCTCTCAGTGTGAGTGTGCGTTATATTGCTCTTTACTAGGGTTTGTATCCCTTGAGCTAGTGAACAGAGAGAGTATATGAGTGCTGAACACCCATTGCACAACGCATTGGCGTATACGTGATGACATCACAACGCATTGGCGTATACGTGATGACATCACAACGCATGCATTGTGCTCAGTGGCTTAAGAGCTAGTGCCGTGGATTGTTTTTTGTTCTTTTCCACTATTGGCCTGTGTGTCTGTATACGCATCTTACAATCACATTTAACAGGCCTCAAACATAATCCGGCTGCCGAACCTGAGTGCTGAACAGCTTGTTCTCATCCAATATGGCCACCAACATAAAGGTAATCCTGATGTCTGAGTGACATGATCTCTGCCTTTGTGGCCAACTTTAAACTCTCCATTGATCTCAACGTTTTTGACTGGTGTAGATTTTCACTGGCGTTGGGCGTTAAATAAAACATCCAGCCCAAAAAAAAGCAATGACCGTAGCATTCAATATCAAGAGTGTAGAACATAAGTAACAATCACACACAGAATCTCACTAGCACAGTGAAAGATGAAGCGAAGTCTAATCTACAATGTGGGAAACAGATAAATTAGCGCTATTTTCAAACTCCAATGTTGGTAGACAGATGAATGTAATAAGGGCAGCATCATCTCTCCCTCCTGTTAAGGGAAGGAAACCACTGGCATCTAATATGTGGCATTATTTGTGCCAACAATGGTGTCTCTACCTTATAGCTATCACATCTTCAACAACTAAATGCCACATAAGAATCATTATTGGAGAAGCCCTGGACGCACATCTGGAAAAATTAAAATATGTTTATTACTGTTATGGCTAACGGTTATTGCCCTAAGCTTCCAGAACAGATGACAGAGGTCTTTGTCTATCTCAGCCACCTTTCCTATAGAGCTTGTTGCAGTCACAGGAACTGGAAGCTCATACAATACAGCGAGAAGATAGGAGGCGGTACAATACAATACACAGCGAGAAGATAGGAGGCGGTACAATACAATACACAGCGAGAAGATAGGAGGCGGTACAATACAATACACAGCGAGAAGATAGGAGGCGGTACAATACAATACAGTGAGAAGATAGGAGGCGGTACAATACAATACACAGCGAGAAGATAGGAGGCGGTACAATACAATACACAGCGAGAAGATAGGAGGCGGTACAATACAATACACAGCGAGAAGATAGGAGGCGGTACAATACAATACACAGCGAGAAGATAGGAGGCGGTACAATACAATACACAGCGAGAAGATAGGAGGCGGTACAATACAATACACAGCGAGAAGATAGGAGGCGGTACAATACAATACACAGCGAGAAGATAGGAGGCGGTACAATACAATACACAGCGAGAAGATAGGAGGCGGTACAATACAATACACAGCGAGAAGATAGGAGGCGGTACAATACAATACACAGCGAGAAGATAGGAGGCGGTACAATACAATACACAGCGAGAAGATAGGAGGCGGTACAATACAATACACAGCGAGAAGATAGGAGGCGGTACAATACAATACACAGCGAGAAGATAGGAGGCGGTACAATACAATACACAGCGAGAAGATAGGAGGCGGTACAATACAATACACAGCGAGAAGATAGGAGGCGGTACAATACAATACACAGCGAGAAGATAGGAGGCGGTACAATACAATACAGTGAGAAGATAGGAGGCGGTACAATACAATACACAGCGAGAAGATAGGAGGCGGTACAATACAATACACAGCGAGAAGATAGGAGGCGGTACAATACAATACAGTGAGAAGATAGGAGGCGGTACAATACAATACACAGCGAGAAGATAGGAGGCGGTACAATACAATACACAGCGAGAAGATAGGAGGCGGTACAATACAATACACAGCGAGAAGATAGGAGGCGGTACAATACAATACACAGCGAGAAGATAGGAGGCGGTACAATACAATACACAGCGAGAAGATAGGAGGCGGTACAATACAATACACAGCGAGAAGATAGGAGGCGGTACAATACAATACACAGCGAGAAGATAGGCGGTACAATACAATACACAGCGAGAAGATAGGAGGCGGTACAATACAATACACAGCGAGAAGATAGGAGGCGGTACAATACAATACAGTGAGAAGATAGGAGGCGGTACAATACAATACACAGCGAGAAGATAGGAGGCGGTACAATACAATACACAGCGAGAAGATAGGAGGCGGTACAATACAATACACAGCGAGAAGATAGGAGGCGGTACAATACAATACACAGCGAGAAGATAGGAGGCGGTACAATACAATACACAGCGAGAAGATAGGAGGCGGTACAATACAATACACAGCGAGAAGATAGGAGGCGGTACAATACAATACACAGCGAGAAGATAGGAGGCGGTACAATACAATACAGCGAGAAGATTGGAGGCGATACAATACACAGCGAGAAGATAGGAGGCGGTACAATACAATACACAGCGAGAAGATAGGAGGCGGTACAATACAATACACAGCGAGAAGATAGGAGGCGGTACAATACAATACACAGCGAGAAGATAGGAGGCGGTACAATACAATACACAACGAGAAGATAGGAGGCGGTACAATACAATACACAGCGAGAAGATAGGAGGCGGTAGCACAGACTGGAGCCGATAGGAGTAGGTAGGGGTCAGGGGGCCATTGCAAACAGAGTGGTCAGGGACAAGCTAAAGGGTCAAGGCCGACGACAAGCAAGGATATCCAAATAACTAAGCCAAAAGTTAGGACAATCAGCGGTAAAGCAGGGTCTGTATACAAGCCACAGGTCAACAATGGTAATCAAGCAGGCAGGAACAAAGTATCCACAGGATAGGAAGCTGGTCTGCAAATGAGAGTCTCAAACACTATATACATATGGGGGGGCAATCAAAAAGCAGGAGACAGGTGGAAAAATCAGACTCAGGTGGCTGTTAATTAATTGAATCTGCGCATGCGCCTGGGTGTCCCTTATGCCGGGACGCGGCATTTCAGTGACAGACCGTCACGGCCATTACCTTGGTGACAGCCGGGACAAAGAGGAAGTGACATGTAAACATTGAGCTGTGTTTTCTTGGGGCACCCCCACGGCTCCTAACAATTACAGAGATCTGTCCTAGACATTAAACACATAGGGGTGCAATATGTTTATATATATATTTATATTATACACTGATCAGCCTCCACATTAAAACCACCTGCCTACTATTGTGTAGGTCTGCCTCATGCTGCCGAAACAGCTCTGACCCATCGAGGCATGGACTCTGCAGGTGTCCTGTGGTATCTGGCACCAAGACGGTAACAGCAGATCTTTTACGTCCTGTAAGTTGTGAGGTTGAGCCTCCATGATTTGTCCAGCACATCCCATAGATCTGGGGAATTTGGAGGCCAAGTCAACACCTTGAACTCTTTGCCATGTTCCTCAAACCATTTCTGATCAATTGTGCAGTGTGGCAGGTGTCTCGCTTCTGGCTCCCTCTGGCGTCCCGGCCGTCACCTTGAGGACCGGGACGTCATTTCCCTTTCCTACCCGGCCGTCGCCAAGGCAACGGCCAGACGCCTGTCATATAGCGCTGCGTCCCGGCGGTGTTGGAAGCCGGGCGCATGCGCAAAAAAGGACACAGCCTGTGGGCTAATTAAAGGGGCCTGAAAGTTATCCTGCATCTGTGTGCATCTATCAGGGACTAGCCCTGATTGGTCTGGTGCTATATTGCTGATTACTCTGCAGGGGTGCATGTAAGTTTTGATTGGGCCAGCTGTGTATTTAAGGCAATGAGGACTGCTGCCTCATTGCCGGTTATAGTTTCTGTATCCAGTCTGCTAGACCTGCTCTCTGCCTTGTTCCTGTCTATTGGACTTGCTGTTGTTTACCCGTGTATGACCCTTGGCTTGGATTTGGACTTTGCTTGTGAATCTCGTGACCCTGACCTCTGGCTTGAATACCGACCTCCCTGTCTGCTCGTGACCCCTGACCTCAGCTTGTATACTGGTACTGTTGTCTGCTGCCGGCCCCTGACCTCTGCTTGGATTCCACTCCGCTTGCCTGGGTTCTCCCCAGCCGGTACACACTTCACGACCCTCTGTCAGTCTGCAGCCCAGTCTGTCCCCACCATCAGGGGCTCCAGTGAACACCTGACTGGCAGAGTAGACTCCGGGTTGTGTTGTGCCGGCTGGAGGGGTTCCTAACAGCAGAGCGCATTATCCTGCTGAAAGAGGTCACTGCCATCAGGGAGTACTGTTACCATGAAGGGGTTTACTTGATCTGCAACAATATTTATGTAAGTGACAAGTGTCAAAGATACTTCAACATGAATGCCAGGATCTAAGGTTGTCCAGCAGAACATTGCCCCGGAGCATCACACTACCTCCGCCAGCTTGCCTTCCTCCCATAGTGCATCCTGGTGCCATCTCTTTCCCAGGTAGATGACGCACACACACCTGGCCTTCCATATGATGTAAAAAAAAAATGAGTATCATTAGACCAGGCCACCTTCATCCATTGCTCCATGTCCCAGTTCTGGCGCACACGTGCCCATGGTAGGTGCTTTTGGCGGTGGACAGGGGTCAGCATGGGTGTTCTGACTAATCTGTGGCTACACAGCCCTATATGCATTAACTGTTTCAGCAATTCGTGCTACAGTAGCTCTTCTGTGGGAATGGACCAGAATGGCGAACCTTCGCTCCCCACGCGCATCAATGAGCCTTGGGCGCCCATGACCCTGTCACTGGTTGGCCTTCTTTGCACCACTTTTGGTAGGTACTAACCACTGCATACCGGGAAACCCCCAGAAGACCTGCCGTTTTGCTCTGACCCAGTCGTCTAGCCATCACAAATTGGTCCTTGTCAAAGTCTCTCAGATCCTTACATTGCCCATTTTGTTTCTGCTTCCAACAAATCAACTTCAAGAACTGACTGTTCACTTGCTGCCTAAAATATCTCACCTTTTGACAGATGCCATTGTAACGAGATAATCAATGTTATTTACTTCACTTGTCAGTGGTTTTAATGTTGTGGCTGCTAAGTTCACCGCATTGGAGTGAGCATTAGCCCTTATATACTTTATTGTTTTTTTTGCAAAAAATAGAAGATAATCTATGTCACACTGTCACTGCCGAGCGGACCTGCACATACTGTGCAGCTGCCGACAGCCTTAGAAATTAGAAAGGGGGCGGGGCCTAAATTGCCCCCCTAAAATCGCCCGGGGTATAGCAAAAGTCTGGATCCGCCCCTGTGCCAGATGCTCCTTTGAATTTATAGCACAGTTAACAGTTTACTTCCTAGTTCCATAAAATATCACCAGTACAGTGTTCTCCCTTACATTATTTTCAGTCATTGCAGATCGCCCCCCTGGATCCGCAACTGCTCTCAGTACTAAGCAGCTTGGCCGGGGTAGCTGTCGGAGAGACACCACTTCCTTTATAAAGTGGTTCTTTACTGGGAGCTGTCAGCACCCTGCCCGTTCCATAGAACAAATAGAGGTCGCAGATCACAGATTCCGGAGCAGACATAGTATGTGAGCGCTGAGCTTTTAAAGGTAGGCCCAGCACTCCCAGCATGCTGTGCGTTCATGTGTGCACAATGACACAATTGCAGCATGTATGATGACATCACAGTGCATGCATTGTACTCGTTAGCTTAATAGCTGGTATCTGTAGATTGGTTGTGCACACACAAAAATAATGTGGCCGTTTGGCCTGAGAGCTGATGGATGAAATGAGTTTATAGTAACATTTTGCAAGGCTTTTACCGTACATATTATATTCTAACCTGATGGGTACAGTTTATAGTAATACATTGATGGCTGTTATATATACAGAGAGAAAAAGTGACCATACCCCATATTTATTTCTTTATTGGCATTTGACCTGGTTATAACTTTAAGTTTTAATTTCTGAATATATTTCTAGCACTTTGAGTTAACAGCAACGTCTGCATTCCTGAGGAAATGGAACCTCAGCATCTGCTAGTCATGTAGATGTGTACTGTAATTAGTTCTACATTTTGAAATGTGGTTACACATGTTCCATGACAAACAGGATATCGGGGTCTCTTACATCCTTTCGTCTGTGTATCTTTGTATGTTAAAAAAAAAAAAAAAAAAAAAAAGTGGGGGGTGGAATTGAGTAATTTTGAGGGTTTAATCTGTACCTTTAATCTCAGTAATAAGGTAAATACATTTAATTAAAGAGACACCTATCTGTAATAACATATCAGCATACCATTTAAATGTGTTACAAGCTATAACAAACATCTGACAAAACAAGAAGGATCTGGGGGCTGCCGTCTGTTGCCCACCACTACTCTAGGGTAAGAGAGTAAGCCAGACAGTTTTGTGTCACACCATCAGTCTATGTAATCATCATTTTCATTTGATCTCACCTTGCTTATAGCAGAAGCTGAGTATAATAAACAATTGTATTGTTTTATCACATCTGGGAGTATATTTACTAACCTGCTGTAAGGAGAACCCTAGGTCTCCTTACAGGTGATCCAACCCTGGGTCCAGAGAGACCCATCCCCCTTTAAGCTGGCTCTGGGTTGGTGCTAATAAAAGACTGGATGCCAGGGGTATATTTACTAAACTGCAGGTTTCAAAAAGTGGAGATGTTGCCTATAGCAACCAATCGAATTCTAGCATTTATTTAGTACCTTCTACAAAATGACAGCTAGAATCTGATTGGTTGCTATAGGCAACATCTCCACTCTTTCAATCGTTTAGTAAATACACCCCTGGCATCCAGTCTTTTATTAGCACCAACCCAGAGCCAGCTTAGAGGGGGATGGGTCTCTCTGGACCCAGGGTTAGATCACCTGTAAGGAGACCTAGGGGTGATTGACATGATGACGTCATGCCCGACATTCAGTGACAAGCGGCAGGAGAGAGGAGGATGCTGGGTCCCGGGCGCAGCTGGATTGGTAAGTTTTGTTTATTTTGTGTTTCTTTTTCTCTTCCTGACCGCGGCACCCCTGTGCAGGGGCACAGAGTGTGGAGATGAAGGGGGCACAGTGTGTGTTAGCTGTAAATTATTCTTTGACAGAAATATAATTGAAAAAAATATATAAAAATATTCTTTTCCCTTGGATTTATGTGTATTATTTTTGCATACAACTAAATAAGTATTTCTGTCCTGAGCCAGAAATCACATAGGAGGAAAACTCTCTCATCACCAGTGCAGGTTATGTTCCTACTAAGAACACTAATTCCTAAAAACACTAATTCCCTCCCTCCCCTAGAAGGTTATATTTGTTGGTTCTACAAAACACATAAACAAGTTTGATAGACTCTGCAATGCCCTTGACGGTCTTTAGATATACATGTCCTATTCTACGAGGTCAGCAGAAAGCTCCTTCTGGGTTGAAATAAACAAGACTTGAGATACAACGATTTTACCCCTTCATTACAGATGTCTAAAGCGCAATATCGATTTTGTTGTGTAAATAAATGTCTGGAATAAATTTTCATGTCTATGATACCACATAAATAAAAATGTGTATAAAAATAGCCCAGTATTAAAAGTACCAATAGTAAAAACAGTCATATAATAATAATAATAATAATAATAATAATAATAATAATAATAATAATAATAATAATGACGTCTTGTAGTTGCACTCACTTGAAACAAATTGTTGATCCTGTTCATGCACATATGCCCCTGGCCTGGCTCAGCTGTAAGTTCAGCCTTACCATGGCCAGAGAGCTGATGTTGCCCCAAGGAGATTTTCTTGCTAAATTGGGGCAGCAAAAAAATATTTTTACAATATATTAATTGTAGAACTTGGGTCCCCCCTGTCTAAATGTCCCCCGGACCCCCAAATGGCTAGTTGAGCCGATCCAGGCGGCAGCATGCCCGCCCGAGCAGCGAGCAGCTCACTGAGCACTGCTCAGTGGACGGATTTTCAGTGATGTGCGGCCATGTGATTTTAAACGCATGGGACGGCACTTCTCACGTGGTGCACAACCCATGTGATTACTTGTATCGGCCGCACATCACTGAAACTCTGTCCGCCGAGCAGCGTGCAGAGGTAACAAGGTAAGTGTGTGGACACTGGCCATGTTCATAGTGAGTGTGTGAGTGAGAGTGTGCGTGTGGGGCCATGTCCATAGTGAGTGAGTGAGAGTGTGCGTGTGGGGCCATGTTCATAGTGAGTGAGTGAGTGAGAGTGTGCGTGTGGGGCCATGTCCATAGTGAGTGAGTGAGAGTGTGCGTGTGGGGCCATGTTCATAGTGAGTGAGTGAGAGTGTGCGTGTGGGGCCATGTCCATAGTGAGTGAGTGAGAGTGTGGGGCCATGTTCATAGTGAGTGAGTGAGAGTGTGCGTGTGGGGCCATGTTCATAGTGAGTGAGAGTGTGCGTGTGGGGCCATGTTCATAGTGAGTGAGTGAGAGTGTGCGTGTGGGGCCATGTTCATAGTGAGTGAGTGAGAGTGTGCGTGTGGGGCCATGTCCATAGTGAGTGAGAGTGTGGGGCCATGTTCATAGTGAGTGAGAGTGTGCGTGTGGGGCCATGTTCATATAGTGTGTGAGTGGGGCCATGTTCATATAGTGTGTGAGTGGGGCCATGTTCATACAGTGTGCGAGTGGGGCCATGTTCATACAGTGTGCGTGTGGGGCCATGTTCATACAGTGTGCGAGTGGGGCCATGTTCATACAGTGTGCGAGTGGGGCCATGTTCATACAGTGTGCGAGTGGGGCCATGTTTATATAGTGTGCGTGTGGGGCCGTGTTCATACAGTGTGCGTGTGGGGCCATGTCCATACAGTGTGCGTGTGGGGCCATGTCCATACAGTATGGGGCCATGTCCATACAGTGTGCGTGTGGGGCCATGTCCATACAGTATGGGGCCATGTTCATACAGTGTGCGTGTGGGGCCATGTCCATACAGTGTGCGTGTGCGCATGCAGTATTTTAATATAGTGTACATGCGTGTGCACGCAGTATTTTAAATGTGAATATTATTATTGTGGGGACTGGAGGGAGGCCTAATTATATAAGTATCATGTATGTACTTTTTTTAAAAAAATAGAGCATCCAATATTCCAGGATCAAGACAAGAAGAGAACTGAGCTAAAGAAACCAGCTGCTACAAGTTTTGAAAGTGACCAAGACAGGTAAGAGAGAGCAGGACAGTCTGCCAGCTGTCCTGAATCTGGTGGGGCAGTCTTGAATTTGGGTGACTGTTTCACTTACTCAGGATTTGGCCAACTGCAAGGACAGTTGGGAGGTATGTCCTGCTTCACAACGTACTGCTTGTGAAGGCAGAGCTGTGTGCTTCTCACAGTAGTGCCTGTGTATTTGTCTAAAATCATAACCATGTTACATAATAGGGGTCCTGATGTCATAAATACCCTGGGCCCTCTGAGCCTTATTCCACCTCTGGTTAGGGGAAAGGAACTGATAGCTGCTCTCAGTTCCCGGGCAGGACACAGACTGCAGAGCAAGCCAAGGAGCTCTAGGTATAACAAGATTTGGTAATCTCGTGAGACAAAGAGCTTCCCTGCTCACTCTACAGGAAGTTCCCACCCTGATGGATGTCAGCAGCACCAGAAGCATAGATAAGTACAGTGGGCTGGGGGTGTCATAATGTGCCTGGGGGGATGGCGTGATAAATGTAATGTTTTATTATAATGTATGTATCAATGCCCCATGATGGCCACACCCACAACACAATGTGGTCACGCCCTTTTTGGTGGCAGCACACGGTTTCTTTCCTGCTGGAACTGAGGTGGGCCTGTGTACTTTAAATGTCAGGGCTGATTTTTAGTACCAGTCTGGCCCTGGCTTCTAATATAAGTGGCATTAGTTAACCCACAATGGTGTCTCTACCTTATAACAATGACATCTAAGGGGTGTGTATGTATGTATGTGTGTATATATGTATATATGTGTATATGTATATGTATTTACGCTCATCCGGGATCCCCAATGAGCCCTGACTTCATAAATTCATGCATTAGTACATTTTGTATAGATGCGTTATGCAGCAATACAACATGAATCTTACAGTTGTCCACTGAGCACCAATTTAAATAAACTCTTTGGGGGGAATTGAATTCCCCCCCGAAGTACCGCCTTATAGATATTACTGTTATTACGGTAATATTAACCCGGCTTTCTCTGCGAGCAAAAAGCCGGTGTTAGAACAACTGTAATAACGGTAATTGCGTGCACTATTAATAGTTTTAGGGGCACATTTATCATTTATCGTTGAAATAGAGAAATGGTTATCAATCCTTATCGGACGGATAAGTATTGATTCATTTCTCAAATTTATCAAAACTGGAGTACAGAAACAGCAGTCCCGATAATCTGCTGTTTCTGTGAAAACAAAAAATCATACTTACCTGCCTCTTCGGAAGCGCTGTCTTCGGGTCTTCTCCTTACTCTTCAATTGCGCATGTCCAGTTCCAAGAACTGGACATGCGCACACAGATCCCCTCTCTGTCTCTGCAAATGTTGCAGAGAGAGAGCTGTGAGTGACAGGGAGGGATCATGTGATCCCTCCACACATGCGCTGTCCAGCTCTGCTCTCCGGAGCAGAGCTGACAGCATTAGATTTCCTCAATTCGGATGATGTACGCCAGCTGGCGTACATTAACATGACAAGTTCCCGAAAAAAATGTTTTTTCGGGACTTGTTAGATTGCGGCCAGGAGCAGTCACCATTCTGTTGAATGGTGACTGCTCCCAAAAATGAAGAGGAATGCAAAGCAGCAGATAACCATGATATCTGCTGCGATGCCCCCTTAATAAATTTGCGGAGGACACTGTGGGACCTTAATTACCCGTTAAAAGCACTATCATGCTTTATTAAATATGCCCCTTAGCGAGGCAGTAGTTCTGGGGGAATTGAATTCCCTCCTTTTGGATTTAAAAATGATTTGCTTGGCTTTTACCAAGAAATAAGTCGATATTAATGTATTATGAATTCAGGTGTCCACTAGGAGGCGATGTAGCTGGGAAAAGACTTATTTCCTGCAATTACCCAAAGTGACCACCAGATGGCTAAGCCGATGTTACCACAGAAGTTACTGCTAAAGCCGTAACTTTGTTCACATTCTGCTGCACCGATATATATGGGCCGACTGGCCCAGATGGCGGTGTAGCAAATGTTTGCGATCATCTTAGAGTCTTCATCGCATGTCCCAGAAGCTAAAGTCCCATTTACGCTGCAAAGACATCATTATGCCGCAATCAGACATGTCAGCTCGATATCACTGGTGATCTGCACATGCGCAGTACGGACAGCGGCTCTGATCACGCATGCGCACTGCGCTCAGTGCAGCAGCATTACAGGAAAGTATCCCGGGAGTTTTGTCCGCAGTTACAGAGACTGAAGTAGTGAAGTGACCCTGGGGTGAGTGTTACTGTGCACTGGGTGTAAGTGTGTGATTGGTGATTACATAGGAGACTATACACATGTTGTACAGTGAGTTATGCAGGCTCTGTGCCTTCCTCCTGGTGACAGATGGTGAAAGAGGAACTTTCATGACTTAGATTAGACCAGATCAGACGTGTGATCACCGACACATATGAACTACATACGCTGCATTTGAAGTGCTCTTACTATGTACTATTCAGACACGCAGCATTCCTTTACTGTGTGCCCTGCAGACATGTAACATGCCTTTACTGTGTGTCATGCAGACATGTAACATGCCTTTACTGTGTGTCATGTAGACATGAAGCATGTTACTGTGTGTCATGCAGACATGTAACATGCCTTTACTGTGTGTCATGCAGACATGTAACATGCCTTTACTGTGTGTCATGCAGACATGTAACATGCCTTTACTGTGTGTCATGCAGACATGTAACATGCCTTTACTGTGTGTCATGCAGACATGTAACATGCCTTTACTGTGTGTCATGCAGACATGTAACATGCCTTTACTGTGTGTCATGCAGACATGAAGCAAACTGTCAGCGTTGTACCTCAGGGAAACAACGACCTCTGGCTCTCTTCTGATATGTGGGTATCGATCGATAGAGAAAAGAAATACTCAGTTTTGTAAGGGCTGAATACTGATTCTCTTCTGACCGCCCTAGTCAGATATTGCTTTATTTATACAACATTTTATGCTTACATGTACATTTCATGAAATTAATTGACAGCTGAAAAAGATTATATGTCCATAAATATTTCTGAGAATTAATTAAAATATTCTTGCTTTAATGGTGTCCTTGAGCATCTTATCTTCTTTGTAGCTTTCTGTTATACATAACATTTGTTCTTTAGACACTTCAAGGTCCCCACGTACGCACATCCTTTCCTCTTGGTTCAGCCAGCTCATTAGTTTCTCAGGGACAAAAGCAGAAAAACATCTTATATCAGTATTTTAATTCAAGTCAGTTTTATTTATATCAACTTGTGTTTTATATATTAAAAAAGCTTGATCAAACATATTTATTTTCTCATGATCAATACATTGATCCATGCTGCATATTGCTCTCACAATGCCTTTACTGTGTGTCATGCAGACATATAACATGCCTTTACTGTGTGTCATGCAGACATGTAACATGCCTTTACTGTGTGTCATGCAGACATGTAACATGCCTTTACTGTGTGTCATGCAGACATGTAACATGCCTTTACTGTGTGCCCTGCAGACATGAAGCATGCCTTTACTGTGTGCCATGCAGACATGTAACATGCCTTTACTGTGTGTCATGCAGACATGAAGCATGCCTTTACTATGTGCCCTGCAGACATGTAGCATGCCTTTACTGTGTGTCATGCAGACATGTAACATGCCTTTACTGTGTGTCATGCAGACATGTAACATGCCTTTACTGTGTGTCATGCAGACATGTAGCATGCCTTTACTGTGTGTCATGCAGACATGTAGCATGCCTTTACTGTGTACCATGCAGACGCGGGGCATGCCCTGACTAATGTGCAGCGTTGTGTCATCACTTGTGCAAACTGACAGTTCAGTAGTCACAGTGTGGCTCTAGGATGTTGTCTTCCCAGGAGTCTTAAATATGATGCACTAATCACTCCATATCCGCATTGTTATATCCAGCAAGAGTAATCATCTATAAGTAAAATAACACTTAATCTTAATTAAATTAATTGTAACATTAACAGCAAAATATGTCAACAGAATTAAAATGTAATTGTGAAATATTGTATAAAAACTGTCTATGCCTTATATGTCTCTTAGTATTCAAACGCTGGGGATAGGATTGTGCATAACGGGTTAATAATACTCAAGTAAATAATATCCGAGAGTTTAACTCTCCTCTGATATACAAGCCCCTTTATATTGTGCAATTGCAGCGTAAATATTGTGATTTAAGCAGTTATGCGAGTAGATATAAATCCCTTTTATGTGGGTTCTTCTCTCATATACGGCAGCGTGAATATTGTGATTCAAAGCCGCTATGCGAGTGGATACAAATCACTCACATCATCATCATCATTTATTTATATAGCGCCACTAATTCCGCAGCGCTGTACAGAGAACTCACTCACATCAGTCCCTGCCCCATTGGGGCTTACAGTCTAAATTCCCTAACACACACAAACAGACAGAGACAGACATAGACACACAGACTAGGGTCAATTTGTTAGCAGCCAATTAACCTACCAGTATGTTTTTGGAGTGTGGGAGGAAACCAGAGCACCTGGAGGAAACCCACGCAAACACGGGGAGAACATACAAACTCCTCACAGATAAGGCCATGGTTGGGAATTGAACTCATGACCCCAGTGCTGTAAGGCAGATGTGCTAACCACTACGCCACCGTGCTGTGGGTTAATATCTAATATATTGTTATCCATTTAGTTATATTTTGTTACAAATATTATGACAGATATAGCAAACATCATAGGGTCTAAATCGTCTAGAGAATCACAGAAACGGCAATATATCTCTTATGCCGTGTGGATTCCCAGATTTACATTCAATAATATCCACGTACATGTTCTAAGGGAGTTAATTGTACATTTTATACTGTGACTAATCCGTCTCTTGTATTTTATATATTGTGACCATTCAGCTCTCAATTCTTTTAATTATTATGATAATTGTAATTAACAGCATATAATAAAAGCCTCAAATGGCAGAGGAGATAAGCAAATTCTCCGTAAAATAGAAACTCCAATCTCTTATCAGATTATAAGTATTGTTGTTTGTATTTGTATATTTGAATTGACTTTTAGGTTTCATGTATATATTCTAAAGGAAGTTGATCCAATTAAATGCTGTGCTGGTAATATCACGGCAAGAGAATTGCTGGCGAGTATTAGGTTAGAAAATTACTCCATTCTGGACTCTAGATATTAAGAATAGATTTATCAGATATAAACTGCAGCTGCTATTAAATATTCCTGGACATTTGTACTAAGGCATAGTCAGTGAAACCAACGCGCGTTTCGCTGATATGCTTGTTCACGGCAAACCCTGTGAACAAGCATATCACACCAAATTCTTAAGTATAAGCAGAATAGGACAACATCCAGATGATGTCCCAGTGCTAAAAATATGTTTTTAAAGAATGATTTAAATTCTAATAATTGACACTAATATAACACTAGTTTAAATAATCAAATATCAATATTCTATTTGGTGGAATTCGCCAATAAAGAAATGGCTCAAATTAAAACTAAAACTATTATTAAATTATTAAAAAAATATATTAAATAGCAATAAAAAAGAATCATTAACCTGAATATTTTTTGGGAGGAAAAATACAACCAGGAAAGACACGCCACACATATATTCCAATGTTGGATACTGCAAATTATCTTACAATTGATGTTAATTCAATTCACAGAGATTGAGGAAGTACGCAAATGAAAATATTTAGCTTCCTTTTTTTTGTGTGATTGCAAACATATATTCATAGGCTTCCTGTTTATTAATATAATAATCTGTCCTAGTATTTTCAAAATAGAATAGAGAATTTTTCAGAGCGGCAGCTGTGTAGCAAAGCAATCATTTGAAAGCAGGCTTGCTAGTATATTATTACACCTCTGTATAGTATGGGACCTGACCTAAACTTGAGTGCACTTTTTGCATCTAACCCTTTCAGTGCAGGGCTCACAGATTATAGTTACCAAAAACGTGTTCATTCAAATAATTATTTGTATTTTGCTACTTGCATTGCTGCTTAATAGTATTTATTTTATTACCTATAATAAAGAGATCTAATAAGCCACATATATCATGTTTGAAAGAAGTGACACTTTTGACTTTTTATATCACGTAGTAATAGAGAGATCTTTAGGTTCATTTAAATGTTTCTTTAAGGATCTGCAGTAATATATACATGGTATGAGTTTTATAAGAGAAACTGATTCTATAGATCTAAAACCAAAAGGATTAAATACAGAGTATATCTAGATATATTATATACATCGGTCACAACATTTTAAGCACCTGCCTGATATTGTGTAGCTCCCCCTTGTGCCACCAAAACAGCTCTGACCCGTCGAGACATGGACTCCACAAGGGGTGAAGGTGTCCTGTGGCTTCTGGCACCGAGACGTTAGCAGCAGATTCTTTAAGTCCTGTAAGTTGCGAGGTGGGGCCCCCATGGTTCTGCCTTTTTTTCCAGCAGATCCCACAGATGCTCAATCAGATTGAATTCTGGGAAATTTGGAGGCCAAGTGAACACCTTGAACTCTTAAGTCATGTTCCTCAAACCATTCCTGAACAATTTTTGACAAGGCGCATTATCCTGCTGAAAAAGGCCACCGCCATAAGGGAATATCGTTGCCATGAAGGGGTGTACTTGGTCTGCAACTATGTTTAGTTAGGTGGTACGTGTCAAAGTAACAACCACATGAATGCCAGGACCCAAGGTTACCCAGCAGAGCATTGCCCAGAGCATCACATCTCTGCCAGCTTGAATTCTTCCCATAGTGCATCCTGGTGCCATCTCTTCCCCAGGTTAACGACACACACATATGCACCCGTTCGTCCACACAAAGTAAAAGAAAAATACGATTCATCAGACCAATCCACCTTTTTCAGTCACTCCATGGTCCGGTTCTGGCGCTCACAACCCGTTGTAGGCACTTTCGGCATTGGGCAAGGGCTAGGTAGCAAGGTGCGATGCACTGTGTGTTCTGACACCTTTCTATCGTACGCTGAGCGGGAGAGAGAAAAAAAAATGTGTCAAGTTGGAGCACTCCAAGACCAGTCATTAAATGGAATATAACTACATAATGCTTTATTAGTATACATTAAAATTATACAAGGATTCTAATAGAAAAGGCTAGGGACAAATTTAAAAATGTAAAGTGAATTATGACCAAAAATTTAAGTATACTGTTAAAAAAGCAGCCAAAGGCTACTAGCCACCTCACCAATACCATATAATCAACAATTGATCCTTAAATGATGTTCACTTTAAGCATCAGTTTTCATATCACCTATATTGTGATTTAGTGCTGGAACATTCAATAAAATATTACAACCCGCATGTGTTCTATGTTTGTTGTTTGATTTACAGAAATTGCATTGGATATTGTGTCTCAGAGGCTTAAATCCACATATACAATTACGCACTGTTATTCTTCCAATGACTTTATTTCTTCAAAATATATCTTGTTAAAGGGATTGTAGACTGTTAGCTCCAATGGGGCAAGGACTGATGTGAGCGAGTTCTCTGTATAGCGCTGCGTAATTAGTGGCGCTATATAAATAACTGATGATGATGATTGTAACCAGACAACAATTATAAATGTCTCCTAAAACGGAGATATAGTTGTTTATTAATATATATCTGCAAAAGCTACGCCCTGATACACAATAGCTAATGCATCCTAGAAAGTTAGTTCCATCCCCTTCAAATTGTACACATATTGCCCACAGCTGGTTATTTGTATGATAGTAAGGCAATCCCCTTATTGCTGTATTCTTAAAAATAACCAGCTATGCAGCTGAGGTTTTTCATACACCTTAAATTTGCTGAAAAGTTCTATTCATTATATGGTCTGTTTGTAGATTTTCTCATGCATCTGTTTATATGCAGCTGCCATTCCCTATAAGATATAGTTGTTCAGCCCTACATTAAGCTTGAGGTTAATTCACCTAGAAAAGAGAGCAGCTATCAAAGCTTATTCCCCTAGAACACATTCATACCGGGTTCTTATTCACACTAACATTGCCTATATTGTCTAATATACTGATCATAGATTTGATCAAGTTCTAATAGGATTATATCTTATATAAATCTCACAGTAGGAGTAGCGAGCGTGGTCTGGGATTGCCCCAACTTGTCACATTTCTTTTTCTCTCTCCCTCTCAGTGAATTATATTTATGTTAGGGTGCACCCCTCAGTATTTATTTTATCATTTTCAACTTTTGAAATTTGATATTAAAAATGATGGGTGTTTTGGACCATACTCGGTCCAGTATATAGCCTTTGGTACCTTTCTATTACAGCCAACAATAGCATTTTCAGTAATATGTGCTACTGTAGCTCTTTTATAGGATTGTGCTAGACGGGCTAGTCTTCGCTCCCCACACGCTTCATTGAGCCTTGGGCGCCCATGACGCTGCCGCCAGTTCACCGGTTGTCCTTCCTTGGACCAATTTTGGTAGGTATTAACCACTGCATACAGGGAACACCCCCACAAGACCTGCCATTTTGGAGATGCTCTGACCCAGTCGTCACCAAGATCCTTACGGTTGCCCATATTCCCTGCTTTTAAAATATAGGAGGTTCTAAGAGAAAGTTTCCTGCAAGTTTCTGACCTAATGTGTATCGGTTTTTTCACGACTTGATGCTTAGGCTAAAGGAGGTTCCTCAGCCCATTTGTTGCATGGGTCGGCTTGTTCCTAATTTAAGGTTTAGCACTTCAAGATTCAGCCTCTGTTTAGCCTCCCATTTCTTGACTTCAATTGTAGCTGGAACCTGCAAGGATGTGGGGGTTCTTTATATCACTCGGACCGACACCAGGTATAACGCCAACGAAATTTAATTGTTGAAGTCAGGAACATCAACAAAACACCAGAGATAAATATAATTACCATAGGATTAACAGAGTCCGGTGTCCCCAAAGTAGATGACTGGCAAAAGTCCCAACAGCACTGAAATCTAATGGAGTCCTTATGGCTGGTATACTCTAACCAGAGCATAACCACTTAAGTCAGTCTTTCCCAAAACGTACACACCTCTGGGCTCTCAGGGGTCCTTTTTGTCCCCCAACCCGGGTGACCGTGGGAACAGACAGTCTTCTGAGGGACAAGGTAGGACAGTAGGACCACTGGGGATGAAACTATGGGCCACTAATGGGGTTATCACATCATTACCACCAGCTGAGCTGAACACTAACCCGTGAACGTGCTTTTTACTGTCTGTGGTTAGATAAACCTCACTGATACTTCCGGTCAAGGAATTCTATATCACCATGTTGTTACGGATCATCCACCTGGCGTAATATAAACATAACGGCTCCTATAACCCATAACATTATTTCTAACACATCTCCCACCGGTGCAGTCAGAGCCCACACAGTTTATCAGAGGAGTATAATAGGGCAGAATTGCAATGACCAATGACAGGCATCAGGTGATGTCTCTTAATTCCTGGCACAGTGCCTTAGCTGTAGTGTTATTCTAGGGTTTTGCTGTCTAGGACTGGCCACCTACTTAAAGCCAAATCTTTCACTAAAGCAAAAAAAGAAAGAACGCCAGAATGTTTTTTTAAATGAATTGATCGTTTTATAACAAATAACTGTATATATTATTATTATTATTATTATTATTATTATTATTTTTAACTGATCTACCAGAATTCTACAGAGAATCTCTCTGGGAACAGGACGTAGCATGGGGAAAGAGATCGTTGAAAGACGATGATAATTTAGACCATAAATGTATGATTATCACAACATCAATATATCTGAGCTTTGTTCCATTTTTTATCCTAAACGTACAGATCCCTGGAATCCTATCTTGATTATATTATGCAAAATATCTATTTTACTCCATACACATTGTATGGACCATTTATGGTACAGCAAAATGTAGATAATCCAGTTATTAATTATCACGGCTCAGGGGCGGAGTTTCATTTAGCCACGCATGCACAAACTCAGAGAGCCCTCTAATATACCCCAGTTCATCTCAGAGCAAGGCCTCCACATTACATGCCCTTAGTCGGTGACTTCACCCACACTTATTACTATCTCTCTGCAAAAGACAGCAACATATCGGGTCTCTTATCACACAGATGACTAACAAAACACTGCACCCCAGGCTACTTAAGCTACCCCAGTATTACAAAAGGGAGGGAGCCTTACCAGAGCTAGAGGCTTTGTGTGCTAGTTTCTGTGGCAGGTCCAGATTCTAGGAAGGATGGATGTTGCAATTTGAACGCTATATTCTGGATGCCTTACCACAGCAAGCTGGTGACGGACAGTGTCTCCACGTTTTGGTGGGCACACAAAATTTCACAGGCATTGGTCCGAGAAATTAGTCCTCTGCAGTTGGCTGAGGGCTTATTCTCTAGTCCCAGAGTCTGCAGTCAGAACACCCAACTGCTGTGTGCATTTGTAGACCTCTCTAGTGCCTCCCTGTGGGCGCTTCCCTCTGGAAACAAACAAATTCCAGTCATCTAGCCAGACCATGCCATCTTGGATCTTTCCCAGAGAAAATTGCATTGTACGGGCAACTGACAAGTACCTCCCAGCCCCCTGCTTGAAAATCCCTGTACAGATATCCACTTTCCCTGTTACACTTACAGCACCTGGACAATAGAAAAGCTGCTGCACCCTCCAGGATATATTTTTTAAAAAAAGGTGGGGGGGTACTGGGTGGCTGCACTACTTCTGTCAGCATGCCCCTAAAATTATAAATGCAGTTATTCTAAACAGAGGATTAAACAGTTAATACAATATCCATCAGTCTCACACAGATAATTAAAAATGATCACAGCTAGTGCAAATTATATAACCAGGGCACCATCTTGGGGGGGGGGGACATGGTGTTTGAGAATCTAGGCTGTGACAGACAGGGTGGGTTTCCATTAGTCCTTGAGGTAAGTGGCTGGAATTCCCTGTTTCAGCACAGTAATGGCATTTTTCATATAAAAATATTGATGAACAGCCGGTGTTCTTAACCTATGGGGTGGCCTGAAATCTATGGTCCATCACCTATATCATCCTTTCATTACCGTTTGTATGCTAATTATTAAGCATACATGAATACCCTTCTTGCTGTATTAAATATTATATATGTATTATGTTTGTCGCACTACCAGTTGCATTATTTTCCGGAGAGCGTCAAACACCTGTGGAGGAAGACTAGTGGTACCAGCTGTTTGAAAACAAAGCAGTGTTGAAGAATCACACAGCTGACCCTGTATACTTCTCAGTCCAAAATAATGATCGTCTTGGAATGAAGAGTATATTTGTTATTCAAATGAGATGATCAAGTAATCAACAAGCAGTCCCCAAATTATCCAACAGAATTCGAACTATCAATAGACAGACAGATTTATTATCATCATTATATTTTATTTTTAATGTGCCAATACATTATACAGCACTGTACAGGAGGGGCTGCTGATGTATACAAATTACCTACAATGCCACAAAACAGAAGAGAAATGGCCCTGCTTAAACAAGCTTCCAATCTAAGCCATGATGTATATAGGTTATTGCAATAATAATTGTAGCTGTTAGTGGAGATATACGTTTATGGATATAAGTACAATGCTAGCTCCTGGCTCTAAGCAGATGGTAATTGCAGGTACAGGGCTAGTTCCTGGCTCTGAGCAGATGGTAATTGCAGGAACAGTGCTAGTTCCTGTCTCTGAGCAGATGGTAATTGCAGGTAAAGTGCTAGTTCCTGGCTCCTAGCAGATGGTAATTGCAGGAACAGTGCTAGTTCCTGGCTCTGAGCAGGTGGTAATTGCAGGTACAGTGCTAGTTCCTGTCTCTGAGCAGATGGTAATTGCAGGTACAGTGCTAGTTCCTGGCTCCTAGCAGATGGTAATTGCAGGAACAGTGCTAGTTCCTGGCTCCTAGCAGATGGTAATTGCAGGAACAGTGCTAGTTCCTGTCTCTGAGCAGATGGTAATTGCAGATACAGTGCTAGTTCCTGTCTCTGAGCAGATGGTAATTGCAGGTACAGTGCTAGTTCCTGTCTCTGAGCAGATGGTAATTGCAGGTACAGTGCTAGTTCCTGGCTCTAGGTAGTTGGTGATTACAGGCACTGTAATCTTTGCTGATGAATTCAGGTGCTGATCATATCTGATGGTGACACAACTACTTCTAAAGCTATGGTTTCCAGTTGTTCAAGAATGGTCTCTAAATTAATCTTGTATAACATGGGGTGTGATTTACATTGCAGTTTGTGACGAAACGCGTTTGATAACACCTTAACCAGTCAGTCCCTCGTTCCTCACAAAATGTGGAATATAACGTGTACTTTTTATAGCCCTGTTTTTGTTCCCCAGCTCAACAGAGTACAACTGCGGTGTCTAAATACATGTGGATAAGTGGACATTGCAGCCATGCCTATATAAGAGACTTCTTCATTCTATGTTACCCATTGTAAAAGCGTGTTTGTTATTAATTCAGTGATGCTGTTATGCATTGTTCTCAAATTGAAGCTAAGTGGGTTATGGGTAAGTATCAGGTGGTGTCCAGGATACAGGTGAGGGGGCTGGAGCTGCATTCAGTCTCCCCATCCTTTCTCTAGAGGAACCATGGAATAACTGGAGACCCTGTGACATCACAAAGTAGTGTAAGGGGTTAATTTCAGGAGGGGTTGACTACTATCCTTTCTTTGTAGGTGGGGGTGGACAATTAGTATCCATTGTCCACCACAGAACTAGTGCAGACATTTGTCTGCAACCCAGCACGGAAGCCCGGGTGGGGGCACAACTCATCTCCACTCCCCCTCCAACCCTCTGATCTAACACCCACCAATGTTTAAGAGGGAGAGAGCCAGGTATTTGCCCAGGGAGGGAAAAACACTGTGGAAATTTGACCTTTAATATAAGGAGCCACTCCAGGGGAGGAGGGTGTTGTGCATTCTGTGCATTGATTCCTGGAAGGTACAAGCTCTGGTGTTAAAGGCAAGCACAAATAGCTCATAAATCAATTTAGTTATATGTTAGCGTAGGAACGCATATGAGGTGGTCGCCATAAACTGGTATATGCAAACAAGGTAGGTTGCTCCAAATGATTGTACTCATCAGAAATATATAAAAAGCCTTGTCAAATAACAGAGTACTTATCAAAAACATATTGTCCTCAGTTCTTTGTGTTGAGTACAATCCAATCAAATGCTGCCAAGGATCCAATGGGGAATCCCAAAGAGTCTCTTGGTGAAGATGTGTAGTGACTTAGAAGAATATGGTGCTGATGGACCCAGAAGTAAAAGGAAAAAATATATAGTGTGTACTGTTCAAGTGAAGGATCCTTAACTGTGATAAAAAGGTATTCACCCCTTAAGTGCATATGGAAAGCCTTCAATCATAGGATGTCCTGGAAATGGAGAGGAACACTCCCATGTGTACTTTTTTTTAAATCCAATGTAACTCAAACTACGGAGATAAAACAAAACAACCATAAAGTATTTCTGTATATAACAATATTAAAAATGTGATTGTACTCACATATTAGGTGAGAAATTCCCTGTATAGTATGATGTAGAAAATTGTGCAGCAGTTTGTGAATCCTTATTATCTGGGTTCAATAGATATAAAATTCAAACACAGTTCCTAATCCAGTAAATTCAGTCAATCGTGTAGAAATGGGAGACTTCAAATAGCAGAAAATCGCATCCTTTCACAAATGATTTATTTCAACGGAATTTTGAAAACTATTGTTAAATGAGAACCTCATATTTCCAAAGACTGTTATTTAGATTAGCAATACTTATACTGTATACTTGCATTTGTTTGATTTGGTTTATATGTCGGTTAGTGCCAGTTTCTTTATACTATAAACAACAAAAAGGATATGCATTATTAACTTATACCTAGCTGGTGCAGAAGATAAAGATAAGGCTATGACGCATTGTAATCATAAAATACCAGATCTCTAATTATTCTTTTCTAATAATGTGTCTCACAACAGGAATATAATCAGTAACGAAGAGCACAGCAACCAAACGGATTCTTCTCTCGTGTTTTGTGGGACAGTGTAGCAGACAGGTTTATAGAAATAGAGCTTTGAGGAGTGTGATATAATGTCTAAGAAACGGGGCAGTCTCAGAAAATCCCACCTGGTTGAGACCAATAGCAGCATCACTGAAACACATGAAGTACAGAGCACACAGGAGACTACACCAGTGAAGCTGGACAACCAGAAAGAGACTTCAGAGGTCTCCTCTAAATCAAGTCATAAGGTTCAAAAGAAAGTCTGCACTACAAAGCCAAAGTACAACTCTTCTGAATCTGATGAAAGCTCTCAGACGGACTCCGACCTTGAGGAAAATAAGTCTGTTCACAATGGAAAGGGTAAGTTCACCTGCCCGGAATGTGGGAAGCACTTTACCTCTGCATCCTACCTAAATATACACCAGAGAGTCCACACAGGAGAGAAACCATTTGAATGCTTGGAATGTGGGAAATGTTTTGCTCAGAAACAGCATCTCAGAACCCATCATCGTATTCACACAGGAGACAAGCCACAGCAATGTGCAGAGTGTGGGAAAAGGTTTATTTGGAAAAAAGATATTACAAACCACATGAGATGTCACACAGGAGAAAAACCATATAAATGTTCTGAATGTGGTAAAGGTTTTGCTGTTCGCTATAATCTTCGCATACATGAAGCTTCCCACACAGGCGTAAACCCATTTCCATGCTCAGAATGTGGTAAAACGTTCCCTAGGAAATGGCAGCTACGTAATCACCAGGTCATACATACTGGAGAGAAGGCTTTTGAATGTCCTGAATGTGGGAAATGTTTCTCTACTAGCTCACAACTTTACACCCACAAGAGAAGTCACACAGGGGAAAAGCCCTTTAAGTGCTCTGAATGTGGGAAAGGTTTTGTTTGCAGAGCCAATCTTCGTAAACATCAGAAAATACACACAGGAGAAAAACCATTTGCATGTCACGAATGCGCGAAGTCTTTTTCTCAGAAATGTTACCTAGACAACCACATAAAAACCCACACAAAGGAAAAATCTTATAAATGCCCCGAGTGTGGTGAAAGTTTCAAGGACCACTTCGATCTCTTTCAGCACAAGAAAAGTCAAGGCCATGAGAGAACATTTGTGTGTACTGACTGTGACAAACATTTTAAACAAAAAATTCATCTTGTACAACATAAAAGAATTCATACTGGAGAAAAGCCATTTGAGTGTACAGAGTGCGGGAAACGCTTCAGACAGAAAATAGCAATGATTTTACATGGACAGAGACTTCACAATGGTGGAATAAAACCGTTTGCTCGGAATGTGGGAAATGTTTTTTTCTAAAATGTGACCTTGAGAAACATAAGAGAGTTCACACAGGGGAGAAACTGTTTCCTTGTTCTGAATGTAGAAAATTCTTTACTAATAACTCAGAGCTTCTTAAACATAAAATAATCCATTCTGGTGGGATGCCATTTCAGTGTTTGGAATGTGGGAAACGTTTTATAGCTAATAAAAGTTTGAGATTGCATCATCGAATCCACACGGGGGAAATGCCATATGAGTGTTTGGAATGCGGTAAACGATTTAGATATAGTTCAGGTCTTCTACATCACAAAAAGAATCATGCAGAGGAAAAGCTGTAATTGTGTACAGCTTTGGCCTTTCAACCAAAAATTATTGTGCCATATGTGGAAAGCGATTCAACACAAAGCTAGTTATTTTTACATGGGAGGTGTTTTGTTATTAATTTGTTTTTTTTTTGGTTTTTTTTACGCTTTTGACAAGCTTTGAAATTGTATTAGCTATGTTATGCATATTTTGTTGTGTATATTATTTAATCTTAAATTTAGGTGTTTGTTCTTTTGTTTTTTCATCACCATTTATTTATATAGCGCCACTAGTTCCGCAGCACTGTATAGAGAACTCACTCACATCAGTTCCTGCCCCATTGGAGCTTACAGTCTAAATTCCCTAACACACACACACACAGCGACAGACCGAGAGAGACTAGGGTCAATTTAATAGCAGCCAATTAACCTACTAGTATGTTTTTGGAGTGTGGGAGGAAATCTAGGCAAATATGGAGAGAACATACAAACTATACATAGATAAGGCCATGGTCAGGAATTGAACTCATGACCCCAGTGCTGAGAGGCAGAAGTGCTAACCACTAAGCCACCGTGCTGCCCACTTGGTAAAGGGCTGATCATACTAGGAACATAGGAGCTTGTAGGGTCCTGTCCCATAGGAAGCTTTTATTGCACTGGGCCCAGAGGTGGAATAATAGCTTACTTGGTGGGCTTTACTTCAAGAAGATGACAGACTGCCAGCCTGTGTCTCAGTTCCTGTCAAATTGTATTGTTATTTTGTCTGCTACATGCGGGTGGATAGTGCTCTAATACTTCTCTCCCCTCTTTTCCTGGAATTTCGTTCATACAGTCTCCTTAACTCTATCTAGAAGCCTTTGGGGACAAATTGCCTGTATTGTTTTTGTGTTTTTTACTTCCATGTGTGTGTACCTGTATGTGTGTGTGTACCTGTATGTGTGTGTGTGTACCTGTATGTGTGTGTGTGTGTACCTGTATGTGTGTGTGTGTACCTGTATGTGTGTGTGTGTGTGTGTGTGTACCTGTATGTGTGTGTGTGTGTGTACCTGTATGTGTGTGTGTGTGTGTGTGTGTGTGTACCTGTATGTGTGTGTGTGTACCTGTATGTGTGTGTGTGTACCTGTATGTGTGTGTACCTGTATGTGTGTGTGTACCTGTGTGTGTGTGTGTGTGTGTGTACATGTGTGTGTGTACCTGTATGTGTGTGTGTACCTGTATGTGTGTGTGTACCTGTATGTGTGTGTGTACCTGTATGTGTGTGTGTGTGTGTGTGTGTACCTGTATGTGTGTGTGTGTGTGTACCTGTATGTGTGTGTGTACCTGTATGTGTGTGTGTGTACCTGTATGTGTGTGTGTACCTGTATGTGTGTGTGTGTGTGTGTACCTGTATGTGTGTGTGTTAGAGGAATAATTGAATGTTCATACTAAGAAAATTAAAAATATATGAAAGGTTTTATATGCCAAAAAAACATAATAGCCTGCTCCTGTGACACACATCACGCTTCAATTCTGAACACACGGAAAAGATTCTATATGAGCAGATACTTTTCTTAGAGTAAAGAGAAAGATGTGGTTTAAAATAATGAAAATCTCATCGTTTTGAAATCTTTGTGGTTCATTCGTCCAGATCCCCATCTGGACTGGTCCTGTGGGTACGGCTCACTGCTTGGCACTCTGGGCCCTTTTGTCTTTCAGTTTGAGAACTGGCTAAAATTAGTTATCCTTATAATAGATGCGGGTTAACGCTCAAATCATTATATATATATATATATATATATATATATATATATATGTATATGGACATCTAGTGCCCTTTAATGTATATGTTTTATTAAAAGGATACTAAACATTTTATCTGTAAATATTCTAATTATATTTAGACATTTATGCTATTAAATGTATCCTTGATTGACTTCATTTGAATATAATTTTCTTTAACCGTGTGTGTGAGATGTTTTGCATAGGTATTAATTTCCTTTGGATACGATAATATTTTGTAATTATAAGCAACATTTTTTATATTACCTTATCTGTACCAGAATATAGAATATTAATTCTAGGTCAGATTTCTCGAACATATAGTATTCTATGGCTTTTACAACAGAGGTGCTCAAACCCAGACCTCAAGACTGTTTTCAGGATTTCTGAATCCTAAAACATGGATCCTAAAAACATGAACTGTTGGTAGCTCTTGAGGACTGGGATTGAGCACATCTGCCTTACACTATATTTGGTAAAAGGACTTGTTCCAAGTCTAAATCTGGAGGAGGACAGTTGGTATTTAATTTTAACTTGTGTAATTATCAATTACTTAGTGGATGCCAGAATCCAGGTGCACGGTGTGCAGCTTTTGAAGCAGAGGAATGCCGCAGCTTGAGCACATCTGGAGCGGATGAAGCGGAGTTGGTGAAGTCTGCTTGTGCAGGCTCCATCCATTGCTGAGCTAATCAAAATAGCTGAGCGTCCTGAAGAGTTGAGTGACATTCCTGAAATTCACCTTTCAGCAAGAACATTTGGAACGGATGCTTTATCGCAGGAGACTCACCCAGGTTTATTCAGGTTCAACTGTTCCGATCCAGGTTACCCTTTTTTGGCCAGAACATTGAAGATATCAATGGTAGGATTGTCATGCGCCTGGGAAGCTGATGGAACCTTCAAACAGTCTTTGGAAGCCTTTACTTTTGAGGGCAATGTTTTGTTTTGGTCGAAACTTGAAATAATCTGTCCGGCTACGGGAGGAAAACGTTATTTCCTTCCTTCCAATGCACCCAAGGTTTCGTTCTTTCTTCAAAATTTTAACCTGGAGGAAAACCCTTCTTTTCATCGGGTGGTCAGTAGAGGAGTAGACAGGCATGGGTATCCTAAAGCCAAGGGCCTAAGCCCACTGAAATTCAGAGCGCATGATGAGGTTCTTCTGTATCCAGCTTTGTCTGGGGTGGGAGCACGCCTTCTCTCCGGATAGGTTTGTGACGGGTATTAAACAAATGGGTTCTGTATAATGCCTCCACAGCAAAGGTCCTTTCCACTGGCCTTCCAAAGAATATGGCTAGTATATTTGCTCTGAAGAAGTCTATTCTGTTGCTCTCTTTTTCAATAATGATTGTTTCTGTTGAAGAGAAACAGAAGAGTCTGGGGTTTTACTCCCAGCATTTTTCTTGTTCAAAAGCTGGATATGTCAGTTTGGCTAATGTTAGACCTGAATACCTTGAACTCCAGCCTGTGGATGGACAAGTTCAGGATGGAGTCCCTAAGATCTGTCATCTTGGCATCCTTAAATAGTTCAACACTGCCTTCTCAAATTCAGCATACCAATTTATAATTTCCACTTCAGATCCCTCGGTTTAGCTACTGCGCCAAGAGTTTTTACAGAAGTCATTGGGGGACCCCTTTTCTTATGTTGAAGAGTAATCCCTACCATACCTTACCTGGATGATCTCAAGGCAGATTCGGCTTGCTTTTTGCACTCCCACCTGCGGGCCTCTGACCATTTGCTGAAGTCTAACAGATAGTTAATTCGCAGAAATAGAGCCTTATTCTAACTCTGAGTATGGTGTTCCTGTGTCTATATTCAATACTAGGATAAAAGGTTTTGTTCTTTCCAGAAGACAAGATACTGCCCAATTATCTGGTTCAAGAAGGTCTTTAGTTTCTAGAGGCCACCGGTCCTTCTCTTCAAGCCGTTTCAGTTAGACATCTTGAAGATGTGGTAAAAGCACAATCTAAGTTTGGCTTCTCAGCTGATTGTTATCAGAGACTCATCTGTCTCCTCTATACTGATATAATTTTTTGCTTTATATTGTGCAGTATCCTGAGGGTTGGTGAAAGAGGACTCTCCTCACCGCCTCTAGTTCAGCCCTATATGCCAATATCTGACCAGGTGTCTTGACTAGACTTTGGATGTCTGTGGACTTATCCAAAACTACAAATAAGTCTATGACTCATCTAAGTGGTACAGAGACCCATCAGCAAAGGGGACCCTGCTGCCTGGATGTACTATTTGCATAATGAGTGGATTGGGAATGTGGTACTTGCCCATAATCATGTTCTGTTCCACTTTAGTAAATGACAGTACATACTGTTGTCCTAGGACTCACAGTTACGTTGGTAATCGAGTGATTGATGCTGTAAACACCGACACTCTTTAATCCTCCACAATTATTCCTATACTGAACAGAGCGACGAAAAAAAATAACTACTTATACCCCATTCATACGGCACCAAAATCCCGGGTTTTTCCTGGGTCGAGCTGAACTTGGTGCAGTATGAATGGTACAAGTGAAAAATCCCGGGTCTAAAAACCCGGGTCTTTAACCCGGGATTTATCGAGGGGTAATTCCTGGGTCGGACCCGGGTTGCCTGCACTATGAATGGTGCAACCCGGGTTTTTGCATAGTTGCATAGGGGAGAGGGGGTGAGAGAGAGATATTTTTTTTTTTTCATATTTCAGCTTTCAGCCAATGAAAAGTGCTCTGGTGATGACTCCCACAAATTGCCAGGGCACAGACTTGTGCAGTATGAATGGGGTCAACATGGGAAATTCCCGGGTCCGAGGTGCAGTATGAATGGTGTTTCTGAGCTGGGACGCTCCGAGCCCCTGCAAAAACCCGGTTTCAAAAACCCGGGATATTGCCGGGGCGGCAGTATGAAAGTGGTAGTAAAAAGACAGAGCAAATCCCAAGGCAGGAGATTGCGACTGTTGTAAATGACGTCACTTACAGCTGAGACTTGCAAAGTTCCGAATTTAATGCAGCAACTCACAGAACCAGGTAAGTATTAGCTTTACATTAAGGGGTAGGGGTCTTAACCCTAAGATCCTAAAGATCCTTACGCTTGCCCATTTTACCTGCTTCTAACACATTAGCTTCAAGAACTGACTGGTCACTTGCTGCCTAATATATCCCACTCCATGACAGGTGTCAGTCTAACAAGATAATCAATGTTATTCACTGCACCACCGTCGATTTGCTTTGTTGGAATAGGCACAGTAGCGTTTTGGCATAAAATATGAGTTTGGAAAGAGGTTAATATAGTGCAGGACTTGATTAAGTGTTCAGCTCACCCTAGGCTCAAATAATTTGTAGCATCCCCTCGCCTGCCATGCCAGGCCAGTACGCGGTAGGCGCGCATGAACTTGTCCTCAATGTAAAATCCGTCTTCCTTCACCCCACCACCACCACCATACGGCTGAAAAAGGAATCACGGCAAAAGTTACACATTTATTTCTCATTACAATTATAATTGTATCGTAGAACGGAGACATGAACACGCGCTACTGAGTGAAGGTTGGGGGAGGGGGGGGGGGTGTTGCACCTGTTTGTCGTCCTTGTCTCTCCTGCTTGCTTTTCCTCAAATACCCGCCTGACGGTGACTTATTGTCTTCAGCTTTAACCCTGGGAAAACCTCAAGAATAAACTCTACCATACTATTACTACATTTTTCCTTCATGTATTGTTTTTTCTATGGAGATCAACTATTCTCTACTATTCTCTTTTAAAAGTTAACTTAGATTTTTGCCTCTGATGTCACAATTTTGCAACCCCAAAAATTTTGAGCCCTAGGCTGCAGCCTAGTTACCCTATTGGATAATCGGGCCCTAACACAATAATCTTGCATGTTAATAACCATCTGCACCTACTGGCTAAATTACTCTTCAAAGCTGCAATTATGGCATCAGTAACCGTAAATGAATTAAATTTTGTATATAACTCTGTCTGAATATAGTACATTTCCTTGTCCATTTATTGTGATGCCATCATGGACATCTGTCTACCTCAATCAATATTGCATTGACATTCGCCTCCCAGTGGATAGATCCAATTCAAAGCATTGCGCCACGGAATGCCTCCAGAACAGTCCGCAAAAGCATCTGGCATAGTCTCTCCTTGTACCCCATAGAACTGTGCAGAAAAATTAACCTTCCTTACATGGCGATGATGTCCAGGGGTGTAGTGCTTTGAATTAAATCCTTCCCCCCCCCCCCCCACCTCCAAGTGTGCTTTTAGGGTGTAAATTCAATACAGCATCTGGAAAGTTACAGTTTTGTGGTTCAACATTTAAATCTATAACCCTTTAATTCTTGGCTAACATCTGCCTGCTCACCAACCAATGCCCTTCTTCATATGCCTCTACCGACCGTGTGGGCATCTGTGGACGCTTTGTATTTCAGCAGAAATACAATTCTCTGGTATTTTACACTTACCTGTCCTGATACAGATCTCAGAGTTACCTCTTTTACCATGACCTCTACCAAAAAGAATGTGGCGGCATCTCAAAGTGATTCTTGCCAATGCTTACATTGCAACACCACGTTCCTTAGTTTATTTTAAGATCTTAGACTGAAGACACTCTTACTTCACGATTCAACATTAAGCAACAACAATTATTGTTGGGACTTATCTTTAGATACGGGTTTGCTACAACTAATTCCATTTCTTCTAGGCTTCAGGTGATAACGTTACCTGTCCCAACCTCTTTGGGTAGACAACAACTACAACATAGGTTTATGTTGGCATTCCCTGCTTTTATATTGGCAAGGTTTGCCAAGACTTGCCATTCAAAAACAGCCATCGTGTGACATGCTGCCTAGGCCTGCTCTACAGGAATGCACAAGGTTACTGCCATCTTAAAGTATACTTCATAGAGGAAGCAAAAATATGTAAGGGTTAATCACATATGTGTTGCTTGAGATGAAGTTTTCTTGAGAGGAAATAAAAATATTTGATAGCATGTTAGGAAAAAAAAATATTTTTAAAAATTATTATTGCAGTACCGTGTTAAGCCAGAAAAATCTATGTGATATTAAATACTTTTGTGTCAAAAAAGACAAAAGTATTATAGGAGTGATACCTTTATTGGCTAACCAAATTTTTTTTATTATATATGCCAATAATAAGTGCAAATATAATAATAGTAATAGAAGTATTTAACATCTCATAGAATGTTAAAATGTCTGAGGGACATGTTGACCTTGATTCTTAGAGATTCTAAACCAGGCCTGTCCAACCTGCGGCCCTCCAGGTGTTGTGAAACTACAAGCCCCAGCATGCTTTGCTGGTAGACAACCAGTTGATAGCTGGAAGGGCATGCTGGGACTTGTAGTTTCACCACATCTGGAGGGCCGCAGGTTGGACAGGCCTGTTCTAAACCATTGTTCTGCAGATGCTCTGTTGTTAGTATAAAAATACAGATTGTGTCCTTGTTTTCCAGGAACTTCATATTCTCAGTACAATAAACACAAATGATGTCCTTTATGAATGCTAAACTGAAATGAACACATAGTATGGTCAAGGGCTGAATTGTTTAGGTTGGGAGAGATAAAAAAGCTGAATTTTACTTCCTAATTTCCGTGACAAAAGTAATATAAACTGTACTGTTCATTGTCACATCTATCGTCTGATTCACTCATTCTTTGTTAATACTGCACCTTTTCATACTTGCAGTGACATCACGGGTCCTGTCATTGATGGATCCACCAAACTGTGCAAGGCTAGCAGAAGTCAATCAGCCCTAAGAAGCTTTAGACTACAGTCTAGACCCTCTCCTCTCCCTCCCTAATTGAGTCATGCAAGATAAAGACGCGCTGCCCACATGGAATTGATATGACCGCTTTCACCACGTAAATGGGACAGAAATATGCTGGAGGGATTTAGGGCCCGATTCAGGTTCGGACGTAAGTCCGTTTGCATTCTGTATCTTGCTTGAAATAGCTTGTGCATGCTCAGAAACTGACATTTCGCTAATGAATGCAATTAATGTCTGAACGCAGATGACACGACGGCCTACGACTTGAGAGGGGGAGTGGGGAAGGAAAGGAGCGGAGGAACGTAGGCTGTGTACAATAAGGGCATTCTGACGCAGATGCAGCCTATCCTAGTCCTGAGTTTCTCATACGTACGCCTGGTTCAAGCCGTATCACTCGCACCGGGTACAGGGCAGGTGTAAGTGCTGACTCATGGTGATGACTGACATGGCATAGTCTGTATTTATAAATGACATGTATGCACGCCACCAGCTAGCATAGAACATGTTTATGCAAGGAAGATTGACTAAATGCAGCGTATGTACAGTATGCATTTAAACCTTGATTTATGTATTTAATGTAAAAAAAAAAATATGTATCTCTTGTGGGTATTGGAGAGCTTGTGCAAATATACGCAATGATGACGGCGTTAAATGACTGAAACGCTATTCAGCTGATTCTTAGTGGATGAGCGGTGTAAGTGGCTGCTCCTGATTGGCTGCTCAGGTATTAAGTAGCCTTGCTCACCCCAGAGCTTATTTCATTTTGCATTGAGTGCTCTTGGGAGCCATCTGTTTGGTACATAGGGTACATTTTTCCCATTGGATTACATTGAATCAAGAAAGGGAGATATTTTATAGTTTGTTTTATTACAGGGCACTAATATTTATTTATTATTGGGCAGCAAATATGTACTGGCGCCCATATGCGTGCCGCTGCCGGTAGTCCTACAAAAGGTACCACCATATTTTTTATAATATTACCTTGGCACTGTCCTATAGATATTGAGCAAGGAGACTTAATAGTAATTGAGTTACTTCTTTTGACAAGTGACAAAAAATTTCAAGTACAACAGTGATAAATAATAGATGACCAGGATTTTGGGGGACTAGCTTGTCTTTATTGCAGTTAAGGTAATTATCATTAGCAGGAGACAGGTTAGAATAGTATTGATAAGACATATAAATACAATTATGATGTTCTAATCCTTCAATTCCTATTATACTTTATGAGAAAATATATATTGAGAGTCGCACACAGCAATTTTTAAAATTACATTATTTTATTCATCTATGACTTACCAATTTCTCTGCTTTTAATCTACACATATTCTATTTATAATAATCAATAAAAGTTCTATTTTAACAAAAGAATGTTGGGGTTTACATGCAAAAGACGGAATAACATATTTGAATATGGACTGTACTGTGCACCAATCTCATCTCCAGCTTCTCCTATTCCTCTTTTACTTGTTTATGTCAATTTTGGCTGGTTGGTAGCACCTCTATTTGATTTAATTTGGGGTAATTATTTGAGGTGCCTATGAAAATAAAAAGTATGACAGTATATTAAAGAGTGAACAGTCCCTTCACATTATACTAGTGCGACAATACTTTTATTTTTATATAATGAGCTTTTATCAGAACAGTGGAGGTGAAGAGTAAGAGAGAGCAATTGTGAGTGAGTTAGTAATGGTGCACATCAGTTATTAGGTTGCAAAGTTTGGATACTACAGAGATAGACAGTTGCTGACCTCAAGTGGTGCTTTGTGGAATTGCAAGCTTAAATAAAAGTGCACTCTTATGGGGTTTGTGTACTGTGTTTTATATGTTGTCCAGAATAAAATTGTAAACTAATGAACACTCAAATTTCCAGGAAATATGTTATTTTGCTTGAACACAGTCACCCTGGATAATTATCAAGGGAAGCACAGTTCCCACTGCCTTTGTTAATTTACAGTGGTGCCAGCACTTTAAGTAATAGGTCATGCCTTATATAAGCATGTGGTCTACTTAAGTCTCCTAATCTAGGTGAGACAGTCCAAATTTGAGGGGACTGACCCACTATTCTGCGTATCAGGACTTACAGATTCAGAGACAGGAGCCCCCCTAAAAGAAGCCCCCTTCAAGCAACAGGTGCACACATCATTGAAAGGGGTGTTTTTAGGGGTGGGGGGCCATAAAACTACATTCTGCATTCGTTGCTTGGACCAAAAGCTTATACTTGTTATTCTGTACAGTGTTGAAGGCGTTACAAGGATTCATGTAATTTCTACAGTCTGAAAAGCTGTTTGTAAAAACTATTCTACACTATGTGAAAATCAGTACAGAGCACTGAGAATAAATACATAAGGAATAGAGAGACTTTCGTGGGAGTCTCAGGGAGATGGCAAAAACTATGATTTTCTTTTAGAATATTCATGATCATACATTTTAACCAGCAACACGAAAGACTAAATTAAAATAGAATATGACCTATTATACACATGGTGTGGATATTCACATTAGTGTTATGTTTATACACTGTTACCAATAATATATAAATACTTATCACTAACTTGCATTTATTGGCTATATGTAATTGGCTGGGGAGGTGGGGGGGGGGGGGGGTAACCAAACTGAACTATTGCGAGCTGGAAATCTCCCAAATATTGCTCCTGCATTAGTGCTGCTACAATTATAAAACTAACAAAATATTGCAATCAAAGTACAATAATAGTTAAAGTCCCAAACGGCAATTCGAAAATTTTAAAGAACAAACACAGATACAAAGTCTTCAAGGATCACAAGGTGGAGGCGCATGTGGAGGGAGGCGATGAGCCCGTCCAACAGTGGAATGAGGGTGAAAAGGCCTCTTCCCAAATTCTCCTTTTCAGTGCCAGTGATAGCTAGGGGCACCTGCTGTAAAGATGGGTTTTCCTCTGGGGCCCATGGATCAGCGTCAGGTAGAGATTTTGAGGACTGCACATCCAAAGGCCCTTCTTTCACCCTTCGTTACGGGGTGCAGAGATGGACCGACAGACGTACCAATTTGGCCTCAGCGGTCATCACTTGAATTTCCCATAATGTTGAGGAAAATATATATTGATGTGTGACCTGTGCCTCCCCTACAAACAACTCAGGAAGGGTAGCTCAGAAATCCCACAGTAGAGAGGGAGAATAGACCAAAAGCAAAGTCTGTAACCTCCCACACGACAATAATGCATACAGAAAAGGAGGCACTATAGTCAAGAATCACATAGGATTGTCCCCAAATATATATCGCTGTGGCTTGCAGTGTCCAGGAGTGGGCTGGGTTGGACTGGATCAAAATAAAATCTATTTTGGACCGGTCCCTAGTCTCTATTACTAGGTGGTTGGCCCCTCATCCAGGAATAGCCACCTTCTTGCATTGGCCTCGGATCCTTAGGATGTGACCCCCTTCCCTCCCTTCCACTATGTGTGGCCTCTTATTGGTGTCACATGGGACGCGCACCATTCGACAGGTGCTGTCCCATGTGTGAAGAGGAACATCACCGCGCGGCACGGCTGGAACAAAGCAAGTGCAGGGGTGGGGAGGTTGTATGTTAGTATATAGTGTATGTATATAGTGTGTGTGGCAGTGTATTGTGTGGTCCGCACGGTGGTTCAGTGGTTAGCACTTCTGCCTCACTGCACTGGGGTTATTAGTTCGATTCCCGACCATGGTCTTATCTGTGTGGAGTTTGTATGTTGTCCCCGTGTTTGCGTGGGTTTCCTCCAGGTGCTCCGATTTTCTCCCACACTCCAAAAAAACATACTGGTAGGTTAATTGACTGCTATTTATTTGCCCTTAGTCTCTCTGTCTTTGTGTGTGTGTGTGTGTGTGTGTGTATGTATGTTAGGGGATTTAGACTGTAAGCTCCAAAGGGGCACAGACTGATGTGAGTGAGTTCTCTGTACAGCGCTGCGGAATTAGTGCCGCTACATAAATAAATAGATGATGATTGTGTGGACCAGTATATAGTGTTTGTATGTGTGTGAGGGGGCCAGGACATTGTGGGTGTGTGTAAGAGGGCCAGTATATTGTGTGTCGCGGGGAAGTATATATATTGTGCGTGTGTGTGTGTGAGGGGCACAGTATATATATTGTGCGTGTGTGTTTGTAAGGGGGCAGTACATATATTGTGTGTGTGTGTGTGAGGGGGAAGGCAGTATATATACATAGTGTGTGTGGGGGGGGGGGGGGCAGTACAGTGTGTGTGTCTCAATATATTAGTATAATGTGAGCGAAGGGGGAACTTAATATAATGTGGGAGGTAGGCTTTTAATTTAATTTAATTTAATGGTGGAGTGCAGGTTGGGGCTAATTATAGGTGCTATTTTAATGGGTGGTGGGGCAATTTAATAGTGGGGCCTATGAAGTTAAGATGGGGTGATTGGACCTTTAATGCTGGGGTGGTTTGAGAGCTATTCATTGAATGTGGGGCTGTTTGGGAAAAATAAGGTCCATTTATTAAATGTGATCATGAATTATTTAATGCCTGGAATAGTTATGGGAAATGGTTATATTTAAGTGTAAATGCTATTTAATTTATTGCTGGGGTTGGTTGGAGAGGGGGAAATAGGTTTGTTTATTAAATGGGAATACTATTTAATGATGGGGGGAATTAGGTCTATGTATTAAATGTGTATGCTACTAATTTAATGTCAGGGCTAGTTGGAGGGAAGTAGATCTACTTATCAAATGTGAATACTATTTTAATTTCGGGCTGGACGGAGGCTTCATTATAAAACGTGGGTGTTATATTGATTTAACACCAAGGCTGGTTGGAGTTTTCTAAATTTCATGTACCCATTTTTTTTCAAAATAGGGCATCCAACATTCCAGGATCCAGACAAGCAGCAACTAAAGAAATCAGCAGCCACAGTTGGTGATTGTGACAAGAACAGGTAGGAGAGAGCAGGACAGTCTGCCAACTGTCCTGAATCTGTTGGAGCAGTCCCAAATTTGGATGACTGTCCCACCTAGTCAGGATTTGGTCTGACTGCAAGGACAGTTGGGAGGTTTGTCCCACTGTACTTCTCGTGAAGGCATAGCTACGTGCACCTAACTATAGGGCACACATTATTGCCTGTGTATTTGTCTAAAATGATAACCATGTCACATCATAGGGGCCCGCTCTGTCTAAAGTACCCAGGCTCCCCTAGAGCTTTAATGCAGCTCTGGGCCAGGATTTCAGATTGCCACCTAGTGCTCTGCTCCTCCTACCAGTAGCACCGCTCATATTATTTGTTTTAGGTTAACCCTAAAGCAAATAACCTATTACTATATAGTCCAATGCAAAAACATCAGGTTTTTAAAGCAAAAGGGTGTTTTGCATTTCGATAAATCAGCCCCTGTGTTCAGTACTGTAATAGAACATCATTATATAATCTATTGCTATAATATGATTCATACTAAATTATAATCAGGGAGGTATGTAACAAAACAAAAAACAAAAGTACTGTAGGGAGAAAGAACATATAAAATAAAATACAATATAAAGTGAGAGTTGTTTTCCATTTATTATAATAAATGATAAATCTTAAATAATGAAAAGTATTGCTGGGTTAAACAACACTAAAATATCCTCATTTTATATTGATAAATATATATTGTACCGAAGACCACCCTTTAAGGATGAGCCGCTATTTATGGGCCAGTGCTGTGTGCTTGCCCCCCAGGCTAGTCTGCCAGCCCGCCCATGGCAGTGTCCCAGCCGGAGTAGAACAGTCACAGTACTGGGTCTGGTACATGGACGCAATAAACAATTATGTATGATTGGCAGCCAAATGTAGAACTCAGACACACTGTCACTGCGTGTGTGTATGTGAGAGTGATGGTACTCATGTAGAGCCAGGCAACCGGACACATGCCAATGCAGACCAAACAGGGAACCACTGGACTGACAAATGTACCATCTGGATGGCAACCGAGGCAAGTGCCCTAGATGATGTGTAGAGCAGCACATAAACTAAGTCCTGTCCAAACAGCAGCAGGGAGGGCGAGCGTAACAGAAGCTGACAGGAGACCATCCAGCAGGTAAGTATGGAGGCCTCACTGTAACAATCTTGATTTCAGGGTACAGAACCCCACCGCAGGTAGCTGGTAAAACAGCAGAGACAGACGGCTGGAGATTAGGTGTACTCCAGCAGGATCTCCCTTTGTCACAATGTGCGGAGACCACAGCAGAGATGAGAGGTCACTCACCGGTCTGCACCACGTGGCCGTCTGACACTTCCGGTTCTAGCATTCACCAGAGGGAACGGAGGAGCCGATTGGCTATCTGGGGAAGCAACAACAGAGAAAGAGGGAGAAGAGCTGTCTGCGACCCCTGTTTATAACAATTTAAGTAAAGTATGGAATAGGATAGTTATTGCGGATATTGGCAGGAGAGCAAGGAACACACTTACTCTATACTGCACCTAGCACTGCCCCTAAAGTTTGTTTAGATCAAACAAAATATCCAAAGCACAAGGATAAATAAAAGACATTCGTATCTTAACAAGTATACATAAAGTATAAGTATACATAAACACATTTCTTGGTTCACATCTTCAGTCTATTAAAATAGATCATATGACCCACAACAACGTGTCCGGAATGGCAGTACATAATATCCCTACTTGTACGGGTTAACAAGACCACACAGAATTAAAATTTACATATTCTTGATTATTCCAACAAACAGGGGAAAAAAAACCATCACACAATTCTAATTGGCAGAGAACTAAAAATAAAATCACACATAAGAAATGCACTTCCCTTCCCCCAGGCTTCATTTGCACTTAAAAACAAAAAGACAATTGTCAGCGCTTGTCCTTTAAACTGCATATCTGTGTGTGTCTAGCAAGATGAAAACATGAGGTATTAGTTCATATTTTGATCAAAAGATTTAAGCCTGCATCCCAACGTCAAGGGAACCCCATTATATGCAGGTCCTACACTCACCTATATGCTTTAAACACCATTAAAATGCAGTTAATATCAGATGCACTCACCTTCATTTGCACTTAGCTGTAATCTCCTCTTAAATGCCAACTGGCTACCAATGGTGACGTAGGGAGAGCTCAAACTATTTCCCTGCCTGTACCCACTATTTACTATACATATCATGCAAGTTTCAGAAATATAAGTGCATCACCAGAAAGATGTTACATCCAAGCTTCTATTCTTGCTTCTTTAACCACCTTCACTTTCAAAAAGCAAATCTGTCAGCAGTGAGATCTGTTCCACATTAGCTGGAGTTAAAGAGTAAATCTGCTATTAGACATTAATATTTAGCTAAGGCTGATTATAGCTGAGCTGAGCGTTCTTCCACTTCTCTGGAGCAGGTTACCATTTTACGAGGCAGGAGATTCTCATCGCAGGCAGAATTTGAGTGACAGCTTGGCAGACGTGCAGAAATACACTGTGTAGACGGCTGGAACACAGGAGTCAGGCCTCCAGAGTCAGTGGAGATCCCTGCAGCACACTGTCCTAAAGATGTGGGAAGAGAGTCAGCTGTCTGCAATGAAGAGGGAACAGATCTGTAGTGACATCTAATGGCAACACTAAGCAATATTTTGTCTCCATGATTCATTTATAAAGATTGCAATTTTGAGGTTGCGTCGCCCTGTAAACTAACACATACAAGCCAAATCTAGCGACTTGGCCCCAGCACTGTCAGGAAACCCATCAATGGACGACGTGGCTTGGTCCAAATTACTTCCAGTCTGTGAGAGCCATCAAAATATGGCCACACACCTACAAAGCACCACAACGATAATCAACCACTTTTCCAACATTGGATTAATGGGCATCATCAGCAAGAAGGTACCCTTGGCATTGGAATGCAGGCTTAAATGTTTTTAGCAATATATGAACCAATACCTCGTGTTTTGTTAGATACACACAGATATGCACCAATTAAGGACAAGCTCTAACAACAATTGTCTTATTGTTGTAAATGACTTATTCCCTGACCAAGTCATTGACCTTCTGTTTCTCTTAGGACATGGTCTTCTGGTCTTCCTCTTTCTGCAGTTGGCTCCTGCTGTAAAGTACACTTTCATTCTGCAAACCTCTTGCCTCATGAGCTACTAAATGTCATGCATGTAGGACAAGACAGGAGTAGGAGCCAACAGCCATTGTCCCAAGGTCGCTTTGGAATAGGCAGCTCTACAACACATGCTAAACCAGAAGTGTAAACATATGGGTGTGGAGAGCAATAGGCAAACACAATGAAACAAGGAAACTCGGCACAATGAGTAAACATTGCTATTTTATTTCAAAGTATTATACATCACACATACACACGCAGAAATTATACTTGGTCAAACAGAACTAAATGGGCCATTTACATTTCATTTGATAAAACTCAAATTATGTAAGAAAAAAAATTATACGCATGCTTTTTTTTATATTTGATCCAGTAAAAAAACAAAAAAACCAAAACACACACACATATATATATATATATATATATATATATATATATATATATATATATTAGTTCAGTTACTGTTTATTACATAATTAGATCTAACCTGCCTTTCAAGTTTTTTCAGAGTATACCAGAATGTTTGGGATTTTGCCAAAGTGAAATCTGACTTTTCAGTGTTTGTGTATAATGTATATATATTTTTTTTCACGTATACACTGAAAAAAGATTCATCAGTTTGTTGGGATCTATGGAATATGACTAAGAAGTGCTGTATATAGGTTATGAATTGCAAACATACAAAGAATTGGGCATTTTTTAGCGATTTTGTATTTGAAAGATTCATAGTCTTTCTAGTATACAATTTTGCACACATACCAGTATAGGTATATATCATCCTAGTGGTGGCCACATGGTCATATAATATCATATAATACTGGTCTTCTATGTACTTCATTTAATTATGCCTGTCCACATGATGTGTCACTGCTACTATGCTTGTATCTCTTTCTACTGGTGCTTAATCCGACCTCACAAGGTATCTGTGACCACTCTGTTGTGTGTATGTAGAGATATTTGAGATAATCAGATCCTATAATCAAGATCAGTTATTGTGACTTTTCCGATGTTTAAAAAGATTTGACATGTTTTTACAGGATGTCCCACACACAGAACATACATATCTCTTTTCTTCTGTGTGTGTCTTCTGGTGCAAGATGAGAGTTTGATTCCGACCGAAGGATTTACCGCACTCAGTTGAAAGGTTTCAGCCCTGTGTGAAGTTTCTGATGTTTAACAAGATCCGGTTTCACAGCAAAACATTTGTTACAATCTGAGCATGCAAATGGTTTCTCCTTTATGTGAATTCGTTGTTGATGAGAAAGCAGACCTATTTTCTGGGTGAAGCTTTTCCCACATTCGGAACATACAAACTCCTTTTCTCCGGTGTGAAGTTTCTGGTGTTTCACAAGATGAGATTTAGTAGTAAAACATTTCCCACATTCAGAGCATTCAAAGTCTCTAGAGCCCGTATGAATCCTTTGATGGGCCACAAGATCTGGCTGAAGTTTGAAGCTTCTATCACATTCAAAGCACACAAACGGCTTGGCACCAGTGTGACAAAGTAGATGTCTGAGCAGATTTGACTTGAGACTAAACCCCTTTCCACATTCTGAACAGGAAAATGGTTTGTCGCCTGTATGAACCAACTTATGAACAGACAATGTAGAACTTAAAGCAAAGCATTTCCCGCAATCTGAACACTCGTATGGTCTCTCCCCTGTGTGACATCTCTCATGATTAACCAGGTCTGATCTCCTGATAAAACTTTTCCCACATTCACGGCACACAAATGGCTTCTCTCCCTTATGGTATAGTTGATGACTGCGAAGAGAAGCTTTATTGGTGAAACATTTACCACACGTAGGACACTCAAATGGCTTCTCCCCTTTATGGGTTACCTTGTGGGAAGTAAGATGTGAATTAGTAGAAAAACGTTTCCCACATTCAGAACATTCAAATGCCTTTTCTCCGGTGTGGACGAGCAGGTGGTTACGAAGTTGCATCTTAGAGGGGAAGCTTTTTCCGCATTCAGAACAAGAGTGTGGATTGGCACCACTGTGAGAGATTTGGTGAGTTTTTAGACGTGCTTTGCTTGCAAAACATTTCCCACACGCAAAACATTCAAAGGGTTTTTCACCAGTGTGGAGTCTCTGGTGGATTTTAAAATAGCTGTTGAAAGGGAAACTTTTTCCACACTCAAAACATTGAAATGGCTTCTCCCCGGTGTGAGTACGATGATGGGCCTTGAGATGCTGTTTTTGAGTGAACCTTTTACCACATTCTGAACACTCAAATGGTTTATCCCCTGTGTGGAGTCTTTGGTGTATAGTTAGATAAGATTTAGAAGTGAAGTGTTTTCCACATTCAGAGCAGGAGAACTTGTGTTTGTCTTTATGTATAGTTTGATGTTCCTCATGACCGGAATTAAATGTGGAGCTCTGAACAACCTCAGAACAATTATACATTCTCTTAGTTTTGACTGTCTCTCTATTCTTACTATTGCAACTCTTATTAAAGTTATCATGCAGTTCCTGGATATCCACCATGTTTGCATTGCTCTCATCAATGTTGATATCTAGATACTGATGTGTCTAGATAGACAGGATTCTGGGACATTTCCCTTATTTATGAAAGTTTGATTTCTTTGGCATTAGTCTCACAAGTAAGGTCAGACCGAGATCTTGTACTGCTTACACCTGTGAACAGTGGACAATGTAGAGTCATTCCTTTTTCAAAATCACCTATTGGAACAAAACATTTGCATTAATCACAAACATACCATAACATAACAATAGGAAATCGCCAAAGCTTTTTTGTAAGAACATAAAATATGATTTAAAATATATAATTGTTATATTAAAGAAAAGTCATGCTTTTACTTCTCCGTTGTATTTTTACTGCAGTGATTTTTTTTGTAGTTCGCATCACAAATATGAATATATTTGAAGGTTTTACCATCTTAAAATGTCAATTAGAAAATTATATTTTGGGTAATTTCATATCAAATGATCCAATGTAAAATTACGCTACCATTTTCTTTTATTCTCTGCAATACATTTAGTACTATAAGAGAGGGTCTTTAAAGTAATTTTTATGTCATCTAGTCTTTTATAAGTAAGGGTTTGAAAATGCTAAAAATCCACACGATTTGCAATTTGTAAGCATACAAATACCATTGAGATATTTAAATAAAGACAGTTTGTTCAGAACTTAACGGGCTTTAATTTTATATACCACATGACAAGGTTTAAGGAAGTTAACATTTCAAGGTCACAGAAAACCAAATTTACAAAAACACATGACTTAATTTTCAAAAACTTTGAATTTTTTCCTTATTTTAAATGTTTCCATACCAAATTTGGGATCTTATATTTTTGTTTATATTAGCATGTAAAAATTCCTAATTTTGTGCTGTATTGCAGTCAAATATCACTTAAAAAGTGTTTTCCAGGCTTGTTAATTTTTTAATATTGTATTATAGTTTATTCAGATATTGATTTCGTTACCTGGATTATCAAATCTTGGAGACAACATTTAAAGGTACATTCTATTTTTTTTCCTTTAGTTATTTCTGAAATTGGAAAAAAAAAAAAAAAAAAAAGCCAAAACCTGATAATAATAATATATTATGACTAAGGAATTTAAGAAACATTTTCTCTGGAAAAAATTCAGGTTGCATAAAAATGTGCCTACTTATCGGTGAAAACCAATGGATATAAAGAAAGTAAAATAGCAGAGCTATGAATATTTCTCCATGACTAACAGCTGCAACAATAACCAACAGAAAGAACAAAAAGAGTTAATTTAATGCTTGCATTTGTTTTGCAATGGTCCTAATTGAGTGGATGAACTGTTCATTAGTGGTGCTGATAGTTATACTGTAAGGCCAGGTCACAATATACTATATATCTGGATTGGTTTGTCAGCAAACATATTAACACAGAGTAGTGATTTCATATTGAGAGATTTTAGATCTTAGCTGAAAAATACATAAACCTGATCCATTTCATCCTGGGGATACTTTCAAATTAAGCACAGTCTGTTTTCCTCATTTAAACATCTTCAGTTTTGATTCATAAAGCACTAGTATGTAATGTATGTGCACATCTTACAATCTGTGCAGCTCTATGTAAAGTGACAGAACTTTATAAATTCTAGACAATAAAACATTTATATGGAAACACTAACTTAAATTGCTATGTAGGAAAAGCTGGAAAGAGGCCTAAACTCTAGACCCAAAGTCAGCAGCTCTATTAAATAATATGCTTTACAGTAATACTACTTACTACTAATACTACTACCAGTAATTTATTATGCATTTAAAAACTGCCCTGTTAATCAATAGGGGACATTTATAAAACTGGTGCAATGAAAAAGGTGGTGCTCTCCATGGAAACCAGAGGTTTGCTTTAATTTCCTAAACTGCACTAAAAATAACTAATATAATGTTGCTATGAGAAACACCATCTTTTTTCTTTATACCAGTTTGCTGTTCTGTGATTAGTGGTGCCCCTATAAACTGCTCTGACACCATAATGATTTTCTGCTCCTCCATATAAAATACCACACTGATTTATTTACTCTACCTCTGAGCTCCCCCACAAATGTTTACTGCCTCTATGATGCAAAGTCTGTATCCATCCCTATACATCACCTCCATTATTGTCCACTGAACTCACTCCCCAAAACCATACACACATACAGTACATAGATATACCAGTACCATCACTATCAAAACACATTAAACAGGTGGAAGCATATAGGAGTTACCTGAAGTGTCTTGTAACTAATCACTTCAAACATGGCTTCTCCACTTTCTGTAACGCAGCGGCCATTTTCCCGAAGACCAATATTTATTTAAAGTTACACACGATGAGACCAGAACCGGAGACATTTATACACCACGGGAAAGGCTGTGTACCGCGATCTGTGCAGCTGCCTAGTTGCATTCTGCAGTTCTTCTATTAAATATGAGGAATGTGACAGCGCCGGGGCCCAGCTCTCACTGAACTACACCAGGCGCTCTCCGGGGCGACATCTCTTGAAATCCCCCACAGTCTATGTAAGGGTTGTATAACAAACTATGTTGCGGCTCCGCCCCCAGCCCATATTAACCAATGAGGTTAGTGCTAGGTACATGTGGTACGTGTTATTATACAGAGCTGGTAGACGTTACGTCACAGAATTAACCGCGGCCATGATTAATAATGGCAATAGGATTTGCTCCTCAATCCCCGAACATGAAGCAGTCTGGAGCTGGAGGGTGTTTTGTTTTTTTGCTCCCTGGGCCGGACCTGGAATCCTGCAGCACTGCCAAAAGTGCTCCATTTCTCATTCTTATTTTACTATTGTCAGCATTATTATAGACAAAATCTGCCCCATATTCAATTGACATTTTGGGGCGTATTCATGTATTATTATAATTTAATTATTTATAAGGTGCCACAGATTCCATAGTGCTGGATACATAAGTAATAAACATATAAGTAGCAGAGATGCGTGTGAGTAATGTTATGTGGGCTCACACAGAGTGCAGCAAAAGACATGACAGGATGTACAAGGGAGTCAGTAGATAGAGAGGACCCTGACGGTGAGAGCTTACATTCTAGAGGGAGGGGTGGTGAGAGACAGTAGAACCAACTAGGAGAAAATGGAGATGGTGAGCAAAGGAAGAGGAGGTGATCAGGGGAGGGCTGGCAAATTTTAGCCCGGGGGCAAGTCTCGACTCAGCAGCCAGTTTTAAAGGCAAAAAATACAGGTGACCCATCCCACAGTAGCCCACTGTGGGACCAGCCCATGGGGCAGATGCCCCCCAGCCCAGCCTGCTCTTGGCGTTGATGGATATGATGGTCAAGAGGTGGTAGAATAGGCAAAGTTTTTTTGTACATATAAGTCATGGAAGTCAGCATGACACCCCCCTGCTCTTGTTCCAGTCACCCATTTGGGGTTATAGCTCTGAATATTACAGAGGTACTCAAAACCTGGTCAGGGGGGTGATCATTTATGCATCATCTCTAACCATTTTATTTCAGCCCGTTTTACTTAGGGCGCATATCTCCACCTCCCAGCGCTTACCGTGTTCCTTCATTATACGTTATTAGACCAACATGTCCAACATGTCCAATTTGAGGCTCATCCATTTGATCTGACGATGACGATGGCGCCCAGAGCACTTATAAAGATAATGGTGAAGGTCAAGACAATAACCTTGTTGCAGGGATAACAGTGATCCCCTAACTGTACAACTGTTTATTTAATGTTCTGCCACAGCAGGAGTAGGCTGCCAGCCTACATCTAGCCTTTACCGCTCCGGACATTCGACTGTAAATTAACCTGAAGATCCCTTTACAGAAAATTATCTTACTGGATCTGGAATTAAATACAGCCTCAGATATTGGGCAGTCATCTGTGTACTGGTACTCTGTCATCAGCATTTTTGGGCAGAACATAAGGGCCTGCAGGTCCTTGGACCAATGGTGCTGACCTTTGATGCCATACCTTGTACATCAGGGAGTTACAGTTAGCCATACTCCAGCAATTCCACTATTCCTTAGAACAGTGTTGGCTACCTGTGACACTCCAGGTGTTGTGAAACTACAAATCCCAGCATGCTTTACCAATATATAGTAGCTTATTGCTGGAAGGGTATGCTGGGACTTGTAGTTTCACAAACACCTGGAGTGTCACAGGTTAGCCAATACTGCCTTAGAACAACACATCAGTCTATGCCACAATCTGCAATATTTCCTATCCTTGTGGCCCTAGGATGCTTCTAACCCCCTGTCATGTCTAAAAATAAAGTTTCCTGAATAATAACCAGAGCATGAATAAGAAGCCAACTTCAGCCTTGTGGTTTTTACCCCCCCTATACCACTACCAATAGTTAAATAAAAATGATACAGCCATCGTCCCACTAGAAATGCATGAAATACACATAGCCCCACAACTTCAGGAACGTACGTAGAAATCCTGACATGAATTAATGGTATTAAAATGTTGTTATAGTCGCGAAAATGTCTCCGCTACTGAAGACATTCACATAGCATGACACTGATCACTCTGGCGTACAGAATGCAGGCGCTGGCTCCACCTGCCTCCATGGTAACACCACAGAGTTCTGACTTGGGGATAGCAGGGGCTGCACCAGTGTCTTGCGCATGCGCTGTGTGGGCACCGGATGGTGATTGTTACGTCACATTAAGTCAGTCTCGGAGTGAGGGACGCTGATAGGGGAGAGAGCCCAGGTATCTGCACTGTCCTCACTTGTACTGTGATGTCAGACTCCGGGTGTGACGTCTTCTGATCACTGTACCTCTTATACCTGTGTATTGTGCCCCAGACTTCCTATACCTGTGTATTGTGCCACAGACTTCCTATACCTGTGTATGATGCCCTAGGCTTCCTTATGCATGTTATAATATATATGCATGGGTCATAATATATATGCATGTGTTATAATAGCCCCCTTATTGCTGTGTAATATTATAATATCCACCTGTCTCTTTATCACTATTCACCTCATACCTGTGCATTGTTTCCTAATATATAGTTCCCTGTCCAAGCAGTGTCTGTGTTATACCTTTGTATAAGACCCACATGTAGGTGATGATATTACTGAGAATAATTTGTATTTTATTTTCATATTTATTTTCTAAGAGACTGATGGGGCTTTTTTTCTGTAGGATATTTATGTAAGTATCGTACTTTAGTAAGATAAGATACTTTCATGGTATTTTGCCATGTGACTCCAGGCAAAGATGGGGGAGGGGGGGTGTACCATTCCATGGTTCTTCCTATAGTTTATTTATTGTGACCCCAGAAACTTACTCCAAAATGTAGGTGGTTTATTCTCCTGAGTATAGAGGTACCAAATATCTGTTGTTCAGTCAAGATCTGACTGAGCTATAGAACAGGCCTGGCCAACCTGGGGCTCTCTGGGTGTTGTTAAACTACAAGTCCCAGCATGCTTTGCCAGCAGTTAGCCCGATAATAGCCAGATGTACTTAGTGTAATTTTAAAATAAAAAAAAACAAAAAAAAAACATTTTGTTAATGTGCAAAATGGCCAAAAGTTTTGAGAATGACAAAAATATTATTTTTCACAAGGTCTGCTGCCTCAGATTTTAAGATGGCAATTTGCATATACACCAGAATGTCATGAAGAGTGATCAGATGAATTGCAATTAATTTCCCTCTTTGCCATGACAATGAACTTTATTGCAAAAACATTTCCACTGCATTCAGCCCTGCCACAAAAGGACCAGTTGACATCAGGTGAGTGATTCTCTCGTTAATACAGGGGAGAGTGTTGATGAGGACAAGGCTGGAGATCACTCTGTCATGCTGATTGAGTTAGAATAACAGACTGGAAGCTTTAAAAGTAGGGTGGTGCTTGAAATCATTGTTCTTCCTCTGTTAACCATGGTAAACTACAAGGAAGCACATGCAGTCATAATTGCTTTGCACACAAGTGGCTTCACAGGCAAGGATATTGCTGCTAGTAAGAATGCACATAAATCAAACATTTATCGGATCTTCAAGGAGAGAGGTTCAATAGTTGTGAAGAAGGCTTCAGGGCGCCCAAGAACATCCAGCAAGTGCCAGGACCGTCTCTTAAAGTTGATTTAGCTGTGTGATTGGGGCACCACCAGTGCAGATCTTGCTCAGGAATGGCAGCAGGTAGGTGTGCGTGCATCTGCATGCACAGTGAGGCGATGAATTTTGCAGGATGGCCTGGTGTCAAGAAGGCCAGCAAAAAAGCTACTTTCTAGGAAAAACATGAGGGACAGACTAATATTCTGTAAAAGGTACAGGGATTGGACTACTGAGGACTGGGGGTAAAGTCATGTACTCTGATGAATCCCCTTTCAGATTGTTTGGGGCATCTGGAAAAATGCTTGTCCGGAAAAAAAGAAAGGTGAGCGCTACCATCAGTCCTGTGTCATGCCAACAGTAAAGCATCCTGAGACAATTCATGTGTGTGGTTGCTTCTCAGCCAAGGGAGTGGGCTCACTCACAATTTTGCCTAAGAACACAGCCATGAATACAGAATGCTACCAAAACATCCTCCCAGAGCAACATCTGCCAACCATCCAAGAACAGTTTGGTGACGAACAATGCCTTTTCCAAGCATTAAGCAAGAATGGGCGGCCATCACACAGTATGTGGCCCAGAAGTTGATTGACAGCAGGGTGAATTGCAGAGGTCTACAAAAAAGAAGGGTCAACAATGCAAATATTGACTCTTTGCATAAACTTAATGTAATTTTCAGTAAAAGCCTTTGACACTTAGGAAATGCTTGTAATTTTACTTTCAAAGTCCCTCTTTGCCATGACAATGAACTTTATCCCAAAAACAATATTTCCACTGCATTTCAGCCCTGACACAAAAGACCAGCTGACATCAAGTCAGTGATTCTCTCGTTAAAGAATAGTACCAGAACCTCCTCCAAGAGCAACTTCTCCCAACCATCCAAGAACAGTTTGGTGACGAACAATGCCTTTTCCAGCATGATGGAGCACCTTGCTATAAGGCAAAAGTGATAACTAAGTAGCTTGGGGATCAAAACATCAAAATTTTGGGTCTATGGTCGGGAAACTCCTCAGACCTTAATCCCATTTAGAACTTGAGGTCAATCCTCAAGAGGCGGGTGGACAAGCAAAAACCCAGACATTTTGACATACTCCAAGCATTGATTAGGCAAGAATGGGCGGCCATCGGTCAGTATGTGGCCCAGAAGTTGATTGACAGCATGCCAGGGCGAATTTCAGAGGTCTTCAAAAAGAAGGGTCAACACTGCAAATATTGACTCTTTACATAAACTTAATGTAATTGTCAATAAAAGCCTTTGACACTTATGAAATACTTGTAATTTTACTTCAGTATACCATAGCAACATCTGACAAAAAGGTCTAAAAACACTGAAGCAGCAAACTTTGTGAAAACCAATACTTGTGTCATTCTCAAAACTTTTGGCCATGACTGTATGTGTAGAAGTCTTTATAGTGGGAGTAAGAGAAAACATCTCCAGTGGGGTTCAGGCCATATTTGGAAGGTTAGCTTTTTCTTGTAACAAATGAAGTGCCACTAATTAATTTGGAAACTCCTTTACAGGGATGATTTAAAATGCCGAACTGCATCGTAAAAGGGTGTCCTCATAAAACCGGGCGGAAATTGGAATACCCTTCAGTAACTCTACATGGGTTCCCAAACAACATCCCAGAAATAAAAAATTGGCTTATTGAAACAGGACAGGATTTTGGAGACCTCAATGTGTTCGCCCATCAAGTTCTTGAGAAAAAGAAAAGTGACGTTTACCGTATGTGCTCGGAACATTTCACCGTAGACTGCTATATTAGGAAAGGCAGTAAGATTTACCTGAAGAAAGGAGCAGTCCCCTCCATCTTTGAGCCATTTGTAGGTCCTCCACCATTGAGGCGAAGAGAAGACCAAGATCAGGTCTCTACAGCAGTCCCCAGAATCAGTCTCACAAATGGCAGCACCTATATAGACCAATGTATCAGACAGGGAAACCATGGCAACTTTACTGGCCCAAGGTGCATAAAGAAGGATAGCAGCACCCAAACGGAAGAAATATTGACGATAAACCTTAATGGTGTGGCTGACGTTAAGAATAAAGTAGGAGTAAAATTTGATTATTTATATCCCTGTGCTCCCTCAACTCCAGTGAGCACACAACAGATGTCTAAAGAACAATCTGCCCATTCACTACCGGATCAGAACGCAAAAGAAGAAGTGATTTTTCAAGAAGCCTCCAAGGCAGTGTGCACCACTAAACAAACACATGCAGACGTTTCACTCAATGTTTCAGACTCGCAGGCATCAGAGGAGACCTCCGAAGTGATTGAAAAGAAGGAGGACTTGACCAATGAACGGAAATTCATTGTTTTTGAATCGTGTCTAGACCAGCTGTTTTTGAAGCTTTGTAGTGGAGCACGTTGCTTGTGTAAATCTCCCATTAAAATACTGGAGAAGAAAATGGATGGGCTGTCGCTGGTAGTAAATGCTTTTTGTACTGGCGGACATAAATTTGAACTCTGGTCAAACCAGCCAAAGAAGAGAGAGACGATGATGGAAACTGTGCCCCTGTCGGAAACGTTTTTGCTCAGTAGTTCCACTTTCGGAAAAGTAGGTGACGTTTAGCCTCCAAATACCTATGTTTTATAAGACTGTTTGTGCTGTTTATCACATGCGTAATACAATGTTTCTTTCCTTCAAAAGTTATTGCTCAGTAAAATCAGTCAGGTATTCTACTTTTCTGTTTAAAGGATCGCTAATGCTAAAATACAACTTGACACTGATAAAATAACTACTAATAGTAATACTAACTAGCATACACAAATATATATGCAAATTTATTAGAACTTAAGGGACCTGAATCAACTTTTGCGCATTTCCACCCATATTCAAATCCAAACGTTTTTTATGCTACGTTACAATGTGATAGGGGTGGAAGAGCGTTCCTTTCCATAAACGTGGACAGATACAGCCGAAAATAGTAGTTTGGGGGCAATTGCACTCTGTTTACTACAAGCATATTTACAGTTAATACTCATCAGAGGGCACATACGTCCATTTAACTTTTATATAATCATAAATTAAATTAACAATCTGTAACAATATAATAACAAACCAATCAAATAAAAACAAAACAAATTTACTTTTTTCAATATAATACATATATTTGAGAATTTCTTTATTAATCTCCTCTATTTTAAAATAACAAACATAAATGAGTACCTACGTTACTTGTCAGAAAATATATCTTCAGTGCGTACAGTATTTCTGTGCTAGCTATGTGACGCATGCGTAAAATGTAGTAAACAAAGACAGACATTTCATACAGCGAATATATTTAGTGTCACAATCATCCAAACAGAGTCGGATTGGCATTACTAACCAGAAGTCTGCTGTGTAAAAGAAAATAACTCTCCTTTCAATCGCAACGTCATCTGAAATATCTTCCGTTCCGATAAGCTCCAGCAACGCTTACAGATATCATTTTCAATGTTATTAATAGATCAACTCGTGTCAACTTGTATTTTAGGGTTAGTGGTCGTTTAAGCTAACAATAATAAAATCAAAGTGTAACGTATGCAAGGGATCCATCCCCATGACCACAGTATCCCATAAATAAGTAGACTTGGGTGATAACAAATGTATTCCCACAGTAGCAATAATAATTATTTTTATTTTGATATATATATATATATATATATATATATATATATTTATCTCCTGATAAATATCCATTTAGTAGGAAAAAATGAATACTATATATAGTATAATACCTGAAGTGTGTAATCAAAGGTGATGTTTAATCCACAAAGGTGTGAGCATCATGTGTCAATGTTTTCGGTCAGCTAGTGTCCTACGGTCCAGCCCTGAAGACAGTCACTAACTGGTGTCTAAACATTAGCACACTGATTTTTATATACCCCCCTCATTCTGCTTCCCCCTACTCCTCCACCCCTCCTTATATACCCCCTTTCTCTATCTGTTTTCTCCTCCCCATCCTCTTTTTATTATTTATGATTGTCGTGAGATGACAAAATGTCATTTTCTGTTGGGTCATGGATTTGTCATTGTAAATGAAGCCATTTTCCTAATTGAAAAGTGTTTGTATTTTTTGTGAAAGCAGAAATCTCAGTTTGATGAGGTTGCAGTGCACTTCTCCAAGGAGGAGTGGGACTGTTTAAAAACAGAAGAAAAGGAGACTTACCGGGAAGTGATGATGGAGAATTACCAGACCCTGCGATCTCTAGGTAAGAACTCCTACGCTTGCTATAGGAACTATGTCATCTGGAAGAACTCCACAATGTAAATTGTAATTGAACATTTCTTTAGGTATTTTCTTGTCCTGTTTGTTTGGAACGTGAGATATAATAGAATTCTACTATCGCTATCATGGGAACGTTGATGACAGAATGCAAAAAATCTCCAATCTCCAACAATTGATCCAAATAATTTCTTAATGTTTTTTTTTTTTTTTAATACAGACCTGTGTACTGTGTATGCCCATTCACAAGCAAACCCAGGAGGTCTAGAGGGGAGGTTTCCAAATGCTTAGTTTTGTGGGAGGATACATAGAAAAAAACATTTGCTGCAATAATAATCATATTAGAAAAGTACAATGTCTATAAATGTAATAACATGTTAAATAAAAATTAGGCAAGTAAGCTGTACGTTAAACCCACATTAATAACCTCATTTAATTAATCAACCTTGACCAATCTTCAAGTAATGTAATTTAAATTAATGTAGTTTGTAAAGTAATGCAACAAAATGACTACTAACACCTCCCTCACATCCAATTAGATGAAACAAACAGTGCAATTCGTGTTAGTTGTTCACCTATTGCTTTACATCACTCTCAGCAGCGACTGCAGAATATCACGTATAACTTTTACTGCACTCCCTAACGTCACTGATAGTAGGTAGTTAGCTACACTTATAATCACAACACATTGTATCACGACAAAACAATTCCGATTACAACAATGCCGATAACATGGAAATGCAGACTTGCCATTTAAAAGACACAGTACATCTCTTCTCTGCTGTTGGTAAAATTAACTCAACGCCTAGATTCTTCAATTTCTATGATTATTATTAGTATTATCCTTTATTTGTTAGGCGCCACAAGGTTTCCGCAGCGCCGTACACAGTACAAACAGTAGACTATACAGGGTGAAACAGTACAAAATAATAAACAAAAATACCAATACTTCAGAAACTCGAGGCAGGCTAATGCAATAAACAAGGAGCAAAAGGACAGGAGGGGAGGGGGCCCTGGTTATGTGAGCTTACATCCTAAGGGAGGGAAAACAGACCAAGTACAGGGGGTGCCAGATGAGGCAAGGGAGGAGAGCGAGTGGAGGAGATGAAGGGGTTATGTGGATGGTTGGTAGGCTTTATGATAGACGCTTATTGTTTTATTACCTTATTGTTCATATGTCTCATGTTACTCATTGCGTCATTATCTGATATTTACCGTTGACCTTTGCAAAAATAAAGTCTATATTCTGATTGTACTAAATGCTGGCAGTTCTAATTTACGTCACTTAGCATGGCAACAGTGTGACTTTCGGATTTAAAGTGGGAATGACAGGACCCATCGTGTCTATAATCTACTTTAAGGGTTAGGGTTACAATTAAGATAAAGCCTTCTAGATTATAGTGATACAATCTGTCGAAAAATCGTACCCCACTCAACACTATATCCAGAACATAAGAACCATACACTAGAGCCAAAAGTAAGAACAACCAAGGCGGACATTTTTGTTGAAGCCAAAGTTCATTAAAACATAGGCAGATCCCCGCCAAAATGAGTCCCAGTCTGCAGACAGTGTTATAGTTTTTTTTCTAATTCAGACAAGTGGAGGAGGTTCCTAGAAGTTGTTTCCTCTTTTTAAACCACAGAACTCTCATGAATTGAGTGTTAAGGGGTTCTGGACAACTGGAAACACCCCAACCCCCCTAAGGGCACCTCTACCACTTCTGGTTCTTTACCAAAATACAGACTGCTGAGGAGATGTCTGGAGAACCTATAAGGCCATAGGGACTATGTTGTCAAATCATGGCACCCCGTCGATTAGCTGTGGCACTGTTCACAGTCCTGCCCTGTTTAAATGCCTGAGTAGTAGAAACTATCTGAATGCCAGGGATGGGAAAAAATAAAGCCGAAAAGTAGGCATCCCCTTTAAATTAATTTACTGCAGTTAGCTGGCAGTGCTTTTCTACCTCACACTACTTTATTAGTAACATTACTCCTTAGCCTTCCCCCAGACCATTTTTCACAGAGTACCTCCACGTACTAAAATGTAAGTGACTGGAAAATGTCACTTACATTTTCCAGTCACTTACAATAGTTTTATGATACTTTTGTTCTACATTCTGCCCATCCCCATTTAATCCAAATAAAAAAAACCTGTATGTTTGTACTAACATTCTACTAAAATAAAGCCCTATTCATCCCAAAATGATGACATATGATACATATGAGGCGCAAAATCAGTCCTCAAAAGGGTAAAAATGAATTTGATTATATATTACCCTCGTTTCAGTGCTGTAGTGACCATTTAGGACTGTGGTTCTAGCTGGCAGTACGCAGAGATTGCATATGTAACAAATAGCATGGATAATAAAGTGACATACACATCGGACCTCTCATGGCACAGGGAATCGTACCTGTGAATGTTAAAGGGAACGTCCACCTTAATTCTAATATTAGTAGGTTTGTAATGTGAAGTGGGACTTGTATTTAATTAATATGGACCTGTCACCTATACACTGTGGGGCAGCCATTTTGAAATAAAGAAGCCAGTTTAAGTCCGGAGGAACCAGTACAACATGAATCAGGCCTTAGGAATATTGGGCTGTGCCTTCGTGATGTGTTTTGTTTTTTTTGTTTTTGTTTTTTAGCAAATTGATAAGCTGCATAGTGTGTTGGCTCACAAAATGGCTGCCTCCACTCTGTGTATGTGACAGGTTCACTTTGAACAATAGGTACCATGTCTACATTAGAATGATGTAAAATGAATCGCTGTTTGGCCAGGTGTAAATATTTTTGTACCTCCTTGGTAGAACTAGTGAATTGATCTTCCCTCAGTAAAACAACGCTGACTTGTCGTTATACATATACAGGACGGATCAATGTGATACCTCCTATTGTATCAATGATTGAGCGAGGAGAGGAGCCTTATGTGAAGAGCCCCCCGTCCTCTGAGAAGGAGATTCCAATAGGTCTTAGCACAGGTAAGTGCTGCACATTGTATAAAGACAGGACGAAGAGACTGACGTTGAACTTCTCACATATCCTAATATATGTTGGACATTGTATGTAGCCCTGTATCTACTTCACTAAAAGCTGTTGTTTTTTATCATCATCAGCACTTTAATGCTAGAAAGGGCTCACTGTGGTCTTCTTTAATAGGTTTACTGACAGGAAGGCTGATGTAGCCTCCCTTGTGTCTAACCCATTATTTAGAATCTCTATTAAGTTCTGGCCTGTTGCTCAGTGTCACTAATGCACTCAACGTGTCCATCACTTTGATGTTATATTGCAGGGGCTTAAATAGTATTTCAGCACTCAGTCTTGCCTTTACCTTTCACACATGTTACAGATCTAGCTGAAACACACTACAAAGCAGGTCTCTCGCATCAATACACAGCTAATTGCTGCCACCACCTATTTTAAAGGCTAAAGAACTCTTAAACTACAGCTAACACTTCATACTTCATTATTTGATTGCTGGACTGTGTTAACTCTTCACACGGCGTACTCTGGCATTCAAAGGGTTAACACAGCCAAGCAATCTTTATCTTTTTAAAACGCTTTTGGATTTGTTACAGTATCAAGGACAAACTTATTACATTTTAGATTTAACATAAAAAATACAGGGATTTGGATATAATAAACATGTACTAAATGAAATACATAGTAATTGTAATAACAGAAAATAAAGGAATAAAAATACAGAAAATAGAGCACTTACATATATTGTATAGTCTGTATGCTGGGGAAAGGCAGTAGTGAAATGGACAGCTCTCAATTGGATTGATTCCCCAAACTGACAATTTTCCATAACCTAAAATATATTTCCATCTGTGATGTCACTGACTTCTCACACCACCGTGTTAATTTACTAGACTAACACCTTCAAATACCAATATCCTCTGACTTTATAAAAACTAATTTATAGAGTTACCGTAAATGGTTGACAGGAAGGGACTTGAATTACCAGATGGAATCCCACAAACGTGGCAACTCTCTCAGGTCTATAACATGCATAGGCGAGGCTGGTTTCCTGACACTATCTGTGCCCTTTGATGTATATAACCTATCTAACCTCCTTCTGGGCTTACAGGCCAAATTCCTAAAGAGAAATAAGTCATTGACTGTCAAATTTATTTATTTTTTTATTTGAACCATAACACCCAGGTTGCAGGCAATGGTTTTCTGCATTAGGTGTATACAGCCAATCTGTTTACCATCACGTTGAGAACTAAGAATGCATCAAACTCGGATCTCCTGTAAGAAGTCAGCTGAATGCTATGGCTTCAGTTTTGGCTTAAATCTGTTCTCTTTGATTTTGGTGTGCACAACATACACCAGATCATCACTAACATATAAGATGTAACTTTTAGGTACCTCATCTTTTATATTAATGTAAGAATTCGAGTTCAGTCTTCTTTTTTAATGCAGAATCTTTTGTAAACTGGTACTGTGTCATATGTGTGTGTACAAACTATTATTTATGTTGAATCCCTTAATTCTTATTGACAGATGTGTCTGTGAACAAGGATACTCCTCCTTCAGAAAGTAATGGTGTCTCCCAGTGTGGTCTTACCAGAGATGCACAGACTGAAAATTCAGAAAGACTTACAAAATTAAAGGAGAATGAAGGAACCTCACGGGAAAAAGGAGGACTCCCAGACTATGTGATACCTACACACATGGAAGAATGTCCAGACTGTGGTAAACTGTTCTTATATAAATCATATCTTACCAGGCATCAGAGGGTTCACACCGGGGAGAAACCCTACTCATGTATGGAGTGCGGCAAATGTTTTACGGACAGCTCCAGTCTGGTGAAGCATCAGAGGAGTCATGGAATAGAAAAAGTCTTTACCTGCCCGGATTGTGAAAAATGTTTTGGCTTGAAGTCAGATCTTATTAAGCACCAAATAGTTCACAAGGAAGTATACACATTTATTTGTTGTGAATGTGGGGAAAGTTTTTTAGATTACTCAGCTCTAGGGCGGCATAAAAGCACTCACAAAGAAACATTTCACTTGTGTTCTATATGTGGTGAATGTTTTTCTAATCCATCACACCTCCTTATACACAGGAAAATCCATAAAGGAGAGCAGCCATATTCTTGCTCGGAATGTGGGAAATGTTTCAAAACTAACTTTGATCTAGTTAAACATAAGCAGACTCATCCTAGCGTCAAGCGATTTCCATGTTCTGAATGTGGGAAATGCTTCACCCAAACTTCAAATCTTTATGCCCACCGAAGACTTCACTTTGGGGTGAAACCATATTCCTGCCCTGAATGTGGGAAGTGTTTTGCCAAGAAATCAAGTTTGATTAGGCACCGAAGGCTGCACACTGGAGAGAAACCATTTTCGTGTTTTCAGTGCGGAAAATGTTTCTCTGTAAACTCCAATCTGATCAAACACCAGCAAATTCATACTATGCAGTAAAAGTTCTTCTATTCATAATGTGAGATTTCAGAGGATACACAAGCTTAGCCAGACATGAGCAAGATGCCACAGCAGAGGAGAGCACTTTCCTGGGTAGATTGTGTGAAATATCTTGATGATCAATCCTGTCCTGCGATTCATACAGACGAGAAACCAATGTCATGCCCTGAGCATGGGAAGTGTTTTGCAGATCTGTAGCTCTTATTAAATATTAACGGAATCATATTTTGGTGATCAGAGTGTGACATTAACTTACATCTTATCGGTAATAGGAAAATTCTATTGATGAGTCCTGCGTTTTTCAAACGGCCATTTTTTTTTTTTTTTTACCAGCGTTAAATATACAGTATTAGTCATGAATAAAACATTTCTATTTCTTCTTTAGCCTGTGCTACAAACTTACCTGTAAGTTGTGCTACCACATGAAATTACATTTTACTTGAACTCATTTTTACTTATCTCTCCAGTCTATTTAATTTTTGGCCAATCTGATAAGCCTCAAGGGACGCATTCAAAAGGGCGGCACATTACCATTCATTTCAGTTTTGTTTTTAATAAAGCAATGCAGCGGCTGCTCCGATCCCATGCTAATGGGCTTCACACACAGTACCAGCTCTAACTTATTCAATAGCAGTCACAATGGAGGTATAAACCTGAAATGTATCAAGCTGAGAGTTTTCCAGCGGGTTTGAAAAGTGGAGATGTTGCCTATAGCAACCAATCAGATTCTAGCTGTCATTTTGTAGAATGTACTAAATAAATGATAGCTAGAATCTGATTGGTTTTTGAAACCCGCGTGAAAACTCTCAGCTTGATACACTTACCCCAGATGTTAATTTGTATCAAATTGAAGCTTTTATGTTTTATACCCATTTAAGAGACTTGTATGTTGGTCCATAAAATAGTTCACAAAAAGCTATTCAGTTTAATGATGGCTTTGAGCCATCATTAAAAAGAAATTAAAAAAATTAAATCTCAAGGAGTGTAAACACTCTAAACCAGCCGCCCTAATAGTTTTGTTAATTGTAACTGCAGTATATTTATGTTAGCCATGTTTTTATCCAGAGAATCTGTTTATTTCCACAGGATTACTGCACTGATAGCAGCATAATATGTTAAAATCCATATAAAATGAAGTACATGTTTGTAATGTATAAAGGAATTGCTTTGTCTGTTTGAATCATTTACCCAATGTTTGATGTTAGACTTGTGGGTGTAAAATGCCCTGTTTGTGATCTAGTCTCCTGTTGTCCGCACATTATTTTATGTTCCTGCACTCACATGTTATGATCACATTACTATACTAATATGGGATCCCAGAGATTGGAATCAGGTTTGTCTTTTACTGAAACAAACTCCTTAGCACCATACAGGTAAGTTGTTAGTCATTGCCTACCAGTGTATAGGGATGTGCGGTTGGTTTTGCTGCGATTCAGGAAAACTGTTAAACATAGAAGGTCACATGTTATCATGTGATAGAAAGGTGATGGTTCAAAATGTTTTATAATTTGAAATAAGCAGCATTGTCTTTTGAAAATGTTGCTCCCCACCCTAGAAAATCCATTGCTGATGTCTTTTAAAGTGTGCTTCTCATCTGTACACAAAGCACTGATTTGAAGAGATAGACCTTTATAGAATGTAGTTAATTCACTAAGAGCTAGTGACATCAACAAATAATGACACACAACAGGGTATATTGACTAAACTGTGATTTTGAAAAAGTTGCCCATAGCAACCAATCAGATTCTAGCTGTCATTTTGTAGAATGCACTAAATAAATGCTAGAATTCGATTGGTTGCTATAGGCAACATCTCCACTTTTTGAAACCCGCAGTTTAGTAAATATACCCCAAAGTATCCTAGTGATGTCACTAACTCCTAGTGAATATTGGTTTAGCCCACAAAATGCTTGTAGACACCAGGTGCTCTTTAAAAGAAATTGCTGAATATATCATTTGTTTTCAAATTTTACTTCATATTTATTAAAAATTATATATATAAAGGTGTTTTCTTATTTTCTCTTCTTTATTGAGGAACCTGGAAACGTGGGACAAGCTAAAGTGTGAGGTAACTGGTGAAACAGTTACATTAATCTACCACAGGCTAAAGGGACTTTTTTTTGTTTAAAATTAACTTTTTTAGGTGAAAGCACAATCTCTAAATCAAGACTTTAATTATTATTTTCAAATGTGCAAATTAATTACTTAGTTTCATTTCATGGACTCTTCATTGTTGGTGTTCCTACTGTATTTGTCATGAAGATGTATTTTACCAAACCTCTTAAGGTTTCGGTTATCATTTCATGATTTGTCCTCTTCAACAAGCCAAATCCCTTTGTGGCACACTGTGGAGAAAGCAAAAGTTGTTATCTGCGTGTTTTATTACCCTGGTATATTCTGTGTAGAGATGCATTTTACAATATATAAGAAGAGGAGACACACAAAAGTATAATATTGTTAATAGCATCAATAAGTGCTTAGAACCATCACTGTGTGTTCATTATATAGATCAGTCCTGGACAACCTGTGGCTCTCCAGGTGTTGTGAAGCTACAAGCACCAGCATGCTTTGCAGGCTGCTAGCTGGATGGTATGTAGTGGGGAAAGCACTTTGATCAGATCCAAGTTGACCTTCAGACACAATACATGATAGTTCCTTGAACATGTGCATGGCATCATGAAAGCTGGAGATTACCAGGCCATTTTGGAACGAAATGTTGAACCTAGTGTCCGAAAATTGGATCATGGGTTTTCCTGCAGGACAATTATCCCAAACGCTTCAAAAAGTACTGACAAACGGTTCAAAACAAGTCACTGGACTGTTCTGAAGTGGCCAGCAACGAGTCGAGATCACATTCCCATAGAAGAGATTTGAAAACAGCTTTTTGAAGAAGGCAGCTTTCAAATTGAAGCAGTTTGGACAAGAAGAATGGACCAAATTGCCAGTAGAGAAATGCAGGAAGCTCGTCCATGATTATAGGAAGCGGCTGATTCTAGAATGTCAATATTTTGTCATTGCCATTTCTTCTCATCTTCTAATTTAAAAGGATATACAGTATTACATTCAGGATGAAAAACAAAGGTTCTGTAATATTTACAGAGTTTCACCTTATGTTTAAAGGAAATTGTGAGTGATTTAATAAAAGTGGAGGAGATCATTTTGCCCATGGCTAAAACTCTGCGTCACTGCCTATGTGGCTCTGTCCACCAGGTTTATGTGGAGTGAAGTTTCTCGATCACAAGGACAAGGGGCGTGCTGAACAATCTGCATCCATTGCTGCCCACTGACCTAAACTCAGGTCATAAGAATTGCACCACCTAGTGGCAGGTACAGATCAGAGAATGGACCTTGCTGCAGCAGAAACTCTGGCCAGAGACACAAGCTTCAGCAACACTTTTTCCAGCCAACCACATGACCAGTCTTTCCCTAGTGAATGAATAGGTGAGTGTGAAGCAAACCAAGTATCAAGTAGAAGTCACTAAGCTCTATTAGTACTTGATAATAAATTGTTCCCTGAAAGGCCGTAGAGTACTTGGTACTCAGGAACTTTCAAGTGTGGCCCAATGGGTGTAGATTCACATTGTTACTGGGCGCTAAGACTATATGTGAACTGGGGGTCTATTCAGGTACAACATTTTCATTGTCACTTGTGCTGTATGAATTGTGTTGCACCTTCTGAAGTGTCTGCACTGATCTGATGGATGTAACCCGTCACAATCACATCTTGATAGTTAATGTAAGATAATTTACAGTTCCTTGCATCATTCACAACTGAGTTACATAAGAGACGCTCAAAAGCAGCAGCAGTGTTGTACTAATATACTGCATTTGCTAAGGCTATAATGAGATAGAACATCTCGCCAAAATACATTCTTAAACAAACCCTTAATGGACAAGTCTACCTGCAAATAATTCTATTGTCCAGAGGTTGTTGCCCATAGATACAGCAGTAGTTCTGCCATGTCGAAGGACTGGTGTCCGATTCACAGACCTGAGCTTATTTGTTTTTGCATCCAGGGGAAAGAAAAGAAAACATCGGCCAGGACAACAGATTTCCCTGAAAGTGTACATCCCCTTTAATTACACCGGCAGGTGAATAAAGCCGTAAATGCAGAGTCATAAATGCTACATAATTAAATCACATAATATTTTTAAACAGTACAACGTATCAAACGCATACATATTTTCCCAAAAAATGAGAACTAATTCATATCAAATAGCGAACCTAGCGCTGATGTTTAATGATCCACCCAGCTTCATGATGTAACAAGAATTAGTATCTATTACCACACTATTCGCACATCTAATGCTTACATATATCTACTTCTGATGCTGACTGTTCGAAGTTGTGCTGTTTGGATGAATGCTGGTGTGATAAAGCAAGTTATCACCATCGGGGAAAAGTAAAGAACGTCCCTTTTCTCAGAATGGCACACACAGCTATGCCAGGATTAAGGGATAATATTCAGGATTACTTGGTGCGCAATAAGATTATTAGTGGGAATCCGCATGGATTTGTGAGGGATAGGTCATGTCAAACTAATCTATTTAGTTTCTACAAGGAAGTTAGTGGGAATTTAGACCTTGGTAGTACAGTCTAGATGTGGTCTACTTAGATTTTGCAAAGGCCTTTGATACAGTGCCACACAAGAGGTTAGTTTGCAAAATAAGGGAACTGGGTCTAGGAAACAACATTTGTACTTGGATTAGAAACCGCGAGCAGGGAACAGAGTTGTGATAAATGGAACATTTTCTAATTGGGCAAAAGTTTTAAGTGGTGTACCTCAAGGTTCCATGCTGGGGTCACACCTTTTTAATATATTTATTAATGACCTAGGTAATGGTTTAGAGAGCAAAGTTTTAATATTTGCAGATGACACCAAACGTTGGAAGTTTCTTTAAACAATGTCACAGTTGTCCTACTCTAGCTTATAACCTGTTAGCAAAGAAGTATTAGCAAAGAAGTATGACATATTGGTGTAGAGACCACTCACCTGCATTTGTCTTATAATTAGGGTTGATACCACCAATAAATATTCCTACTACAGAAGTTCATAGAAGGGGTCAATGTTCATTATAGTGACCGTCCCTCTACACTTCACTTGCTGGTGAGTATAGCTATGATTGTGCCCATAAAATGATATTGTATCTGTTATTGTTTTCTTTGTTTAAACATCAATAAAGCTGGAACATTGTTAAATTATCTATGCAAACAGGCTGTCAGGCATACGTAGGGGAATATGCAATGTATTTTATTACATTGTTTTTATCATTTTTTTGTGCATCACAGGATGACTATAGTTACAAAATCTTCATAAATTAATATTGCTTTTTCCCATGTCAATCAACAGGACCATCACCCAGACAAGGTCTGACACCTCTAACCCCGACACCTGTTACAGATCAAGCCTCAGATGGCGAATTAGCTGGTGAGTTCACCTTACAAAAATGGCATAAATCCAACATGCATACTTACACACAGAGACGCTACTAGCGAGCTGTGGGCCCCGGTCAGGAGGAGGGAACCGGGGCCACCGACTCTCTTCACCTGTCATGCAGCAGGCCCCATTATCTCCATGGGCCCCGGTGTACCACACCTACTGCACCAATGGTTGTTCTGCCACTGCTTACACATATGTTTTGATTCACATCAACACAACATGACACACAATCTGGACAGCCACAACAGGCTGCTGAATGTGGTGATGAACCTCGAGAGGGAGAGTGGACATTCGGTACACTCCATGTTGTGGACCTGCCCATCTACGTTAGGTGAAACTGAGCAAACACAGGGACCTGAGCATGAAAACTCTTCTCTGCCAACAAGTGACCCAGTAACAATGGTAACAGCGGCTGTGGAAGAGTGTCGAAGTCAGCAAATTGGATAAAGTCATTTCAATTAATATCGAGCAAACTTGGTTGTCTTTGTCTGAAAAGATGCGTAGAGCACGCTACGGCGTGGAAGGGCGTACGCAGCCGCAACACGTGGCAATAACAATTTTTACAGTTTTATACACATTCGCAGAAACACACATTTGTAATTAGTACACATTAATTGTAGTTCCAAAACATAGTAATTTATGTCAAAATATAGTAGTATTTATGTTTAATATTATAAGTTATATGCATGTTAGTAAAACATAAAGTTCAGGTTATAGGAAATGTGTCATGTCTGGTATCATTAATCCCCTATTCATCAGCAGTTGTCCGGTTCTTTCGCCGAAGAGATCGCACATTGCATACTCTAGTTAGCGATGTTAGGGAATAAATGTTTAAAGTGATACTAACTATAAAATGCTAATAGACTAGTTGAAGCTGGACTCTGGGCGGGAAAGTCGGAGCACAACCCCTGGAGAGATGACCCCCACCTTTGGATATTTTGGCTTGAACTGGCCTATGATCTGCAACAACCTGGACCTTCCTGAAACCTGAACCAATAGAAACAAGCCACGTCATCTGCATTGTCTTACTGTATTTCTGACTGCATATAAGCAGGAGCTCTTGAGCTAGTGACCAGTCTTCTTTGACCACAGACTTCAGACCTGAATGACTGTTCACTGGATCCAGGGCGCCTGCGATAAGTAACGGCTGTACTTATTATTATTTCGCCTGAATTATTCTGCTACTTTTGGATAATAAATATTTGTGCGTTGGAAACACAAATCGAGATTCTACAATCGTTATTGGATAGCGACAAAACGTGCATAACAATTGTTTCAGCGCATCCACATGATTTTTATGAATAGCCAAACTAGACAGATAGGGGAAATTAATAATGTACTGAAAAGGGGCTTAAGATACCAGGCAAATGCCCAAGAATATTTAGCAAATTCTATAGAGCGCATAGAAACTACTTTAGTGAACAATACTGGGGCAATGAATGTCCTCACAGGTTCTGTGAGGGAACTTACACAGTTGAAGCATGAGCAATTGTCGCTGCTACCTCTTGTACCATCATCCACTGAAACAACTGTTTAAAACAGACCTACAACATCTGTCTCTGAGACTCAACCAAAGAGAAGCTGGCCAACCAGGAGTGGCAGCGGTCAAGGCCACATGATGGACCTCCAGGAAGAACTTCATTCTAAAATGCCCAAAAATGTGCTTTGTCCTGTTGTGAAACAATATTTTGCGTGCTTGACATTCCTTTACTGCACAGTTATTTAATAAAAGTGTTTTTAACAACACGTGCATGGGAAGTAAGTTTGAATTATTTGTTGTCTAATATGCCTCCCCATTCTGTATTCTCCACATGGACTGATGGTAAGAGCACCCTTGCTTCCTTGTGGTCTACTGTGATTGGGAATGTCCTATTTTGATTTAAAGCTAAATTACGCAGTAGACAGGATGCCACCACAATATTGGCCACTTGTAAAGAGGCATAGAGAAGCACAACATCAGACTCGCCACTCGTCAACAGTCCAAAGGTACGTTATATTACATCCCCAGTGGTTATATGGTTATGTGCTCCACATTATATTTGTGTTGTGCAGGAGTCTGTGGATTAATCAGAGGTAAAAATAGCCAAGAGGCACCTATATCACAATCACTTTCATTGCTGTAAGGTGTATACTACTGACCCCTTGAACTTTGTTTTCCTAAAAATTGCAAAAAGTCTGACGTGATTTATCTTCATTCAGACTTTTCATTACAAACATCAGCCAGTTTACAAAGGGTTTGTAGGCTTTCTATATCCACTATGTTATTGAATCACCAGACCTTTGAAATAAAACATATGGTCCCAGTAGTTACCTAACTAGGTCCATATGATCCGTAGTGGTACTAGGTGCATATGATCCGTAGTGGTACTAGGTCCATATGATCCGTAGTGGTACTAAGTCCATATGATCCGTAGTGGTACTAGGTCCATATGACCCGTAGTGGTACTAGGTCCATATAATCCATTGTACTTCTAGGTCCATATGATCCATAGTGGTACTAGGTCCATATGATCCATAGTGGTACTAGGTCCATATGATCCGTAGTGGTACTAGATCCATATGATCCGTAGTGGTACTAGGTCCATATGACCCGTAGTGGTACTAGGTCCACATGACCTGTAGTGGTACAAGGTCCATTTGACCCGTAGTGGCACAAGGTCCATTTAACCTGTAGTGGTACTAGGTCCATATGATCCATAGTGGTACTAGGTGCATATGACCCATAGTGGTACTAGGTGCACATGACCCGTAGTGGTACTAGGTCCATATGACCCATAGTGGCACTAGATCTATATGACCCGTAGTGGTACTAGGTCCATATGATCCGTGGTGGTACTAGGTCTATATGACCGATAGTGGTACAAGGTCCATATGATCCGTAGTGGTACTAGGTCCATATAACCCGTAGTGGTACTAGGTCCATATGATCCATAGTGGTACTAGGTCCATATGATCCATAGTGGTACTAGGTCCATATGACTTGTAGTGGTACTAGGTCCATATGATCTGTAGTGGTACTAGGTCCATATGATCTGTAGTGGTACAAGGTCCATATGATCCATAGTGGTACTAGGTTCATATGACCCATAATGGTACTAGGTCCATATGATCCGTAGTGGTACTTGGTCCATATGATCCGTAGTGGTACTAGGTCCATATGATCTGTAGTGGTACTAGGTCCATATGATCTGTAGTGGTACTAGGTCCATATGATCTGTAGTGGTACAAGGTCCATATGATCCATAGTGGTACTAGGTTCATATGACCCATAGTGGTACTAGGTCCATATGATCCGTAGTGGTACTAGGTCTCTAGGCATCTATTCTTATTCTATGTACTTTGTAAGTTTCTATATATTGAAATTGAAGATTTATTTTGTGAATGTCTATAATTATATTGTGTAATTGCGTCATGAACAGACCTATGCACCTTCTCCAGCTTTGTTTGTTTCCATTGTTACCAATGTGAAGCCCTTTGGACTTTATGTAGCTTGGGCTATGCAAGTAAACATTTTATGGGCAGCTTACTTTGCATGCACAGAATGTGACCCAACTAAAAGGCAGTGTGTGATTTATGAGCTGTAGATAAACATTTATCATTGTTAAGCTCTTGGTGAAATAGTAATTTCTAAAGAAGAATGTTGTAAACCACAGATTATTGGTTGCACTAGTTTTACTACAAGACACAATGAGAAAAACAAACACATTTGAAGCTGCTTGGATATTTTTTCTTTAACTAATGTTATTTAAGGGTAAAGTGATAGGTTCACCATAGGCTACTGAACCATTGGGCTATTTATTTCATTTCATGTACAAGAAACATTAATTCCTTTAGGTTTTCTCGAGAGCAGATAAACCTCTTAGGTCCTACAAAATGCTTCAGTTCACATATTGCTGTGACTTTTTTCAAGAGAAGCTGCCAGCAAAGGATTAACCTGTATATAAGAACACGTCAGGAAAGCACAGACAGTGCAACATATTGAGATGCCACCAACTGGATACTAGATTATAGCTGCCTACTTTTAGAATATAGGGGCCTGATTCATTAAGGATCTTAACTTAAGAAACTTCTTACAGTATTTAACTTGTGTGCAAAACAGAATACTAATTTGCACCAACTTGCATTGTAACATGTTTTTTGTCCAGGAGACTGAAATAAGAAGTTTCTTAAGTTAAGATACTTAATGAATCAGGCCCTAGGTCTTTTTGTTCTTTTCTTTGAATAGACATGAAGTCATTCCCAAACCCTCTTGGTGACAATTCTTTCCCAGTAAGAAATCATTAAATATAGTGTACAAGTAGGTCGGTTTTACAGGATATGAGGACAAATAATGTGCCCTTTGTAATGCTTAAAAGTCAGTAAATAAATTGTGATGAATGATATATAGATATAAAGCCTAAAAGCATTTCAATTTCATACTAGAAGTAAAAATATTGGATACGTCAATTTTATGAACAAGTGATCAGTGTAATAATCATGTTGTATATCGCTGGTGATAGTGAATGACTCAGGAAAGGCTATCAATAAGCTATCCTGAATTCTCTTATATAAACTAGGCTGTTAATAATATATATTATATCAAAATATTGGCACTATTTTCATTTGTTATTTTGAGTAGAGATGTTTTAAACCAGTGGTTACTGATACAATAATGATCTTTATAAGATATGGAATATTGAGAATAATATCTGAAGGATTTTACATTTATCATCTCTATGTGGATGATACCCAAATGTATCTGTCCTCTCCTGATCTCTCGCCATCTGTGTAGTCCCAAGTTACTGACTGTCTTTCTGCCACTTCATCTTGGATGTCCTCTCGCCAACTCAGACTCAATCTTTCAAAAACAGAGTTAATAATATTCCCACCCACCAACAGAAGTTACCTGCCTGACATTTCTATTTCTGCTGACAACGTGACCACTGGTCGATTGAGGGTATATACGTTGGTATGCCACACCACCGCTTCTCCTACTACCTTCATTGTCAAACTATCAAATTTCATTCACTTACATTCCCATTACATTTTTCACACAGCCACTTCTAAATCTCCACCTCGACCCCTGAACATGACGGCAATATTGCTGCCTAGGTGTGATTCTTGACTCAGAACTATCCTTTGTTCCCCACATCGACTCTATATTTAAATCATGCTGTATATATCTAAAAAACATTTCCAGAATGCACACATATCTCACACAAGAGACTGCACGCATCATCTCCCGCATTGACTATTGCATTTCCCTCATCACTGGTCTTCCTCCAATCAGACTCCCATCCCTACAATCTATTTTGCACACAGCAGCTAGATTGATTCTCCTTGTAAATCATTCTCCCTCTGCTGAGCCACTCTGTCAGTCTCTACATTGGTTGCCTGTTTTTTATCGAAACCAACATAAAATACTTCTACTAACATATAAGGCCATCAACAAAACCTGCATACGTTTCCTCACTTGTCTCCAAATATCTCCAAACTCGACACCTCCGTTCTGCACAAGATCTGCGTCTCTCATCCACTCTTATCACATCCTCCCATAACCGGTTACAGGACTTTTTCAGGCTGCACCCACTTTGTGGAATTCCCTCCCTCACACAATACGACTTTCCTCTAGTCTGTAGACCTTCAAGCATTCTCTGAAAATCCATCTCCTCAGGCAAGCTTATAATATTCCTCAACCACCCTCTTAATCTTACCCTATTACCACCCTTTACACGGTTCATGCAAGACATGCAACCCTCTGACCCCTGACCAACATTGCTGTGTGACTGGATCATATAGCCCACTAAGCACTTTTTACATTTGCACTCTGGCTGGACCAATATGCAATATTAATATGCAACCTTAACCTCATGTATCAAACTCCCATTGTCCCATAGACTGTAAGCTTGCAAGCACGGCCTTCTCACCTCTCTGTCTGTATTACCCAGTATTGTTTTATTACTGTGTTTGTTCCCAATTGTAAAATGCTACCCTGTTTGCTGGCACTATATAAATAAATGATGATGATGATGATGATTCTATTACAATCCAGTGCTATTATAATTTTCAAGTGTAAACTGTAATATAATGAGAACAAAAATAAAAACAATCTAATATATAAATGCTTAGTGGCGTCTGTGTGTGGAAAAAAAAAATCAAGTTGCAGCGCCACCTGCTGGGCAGAGTTATACACTGACCTACTAAATTCTTAGTGTGTGTGGGAAAAAAAATTCAAAAAGGGCTGAAATTTGGTAGGGCTCAAACTCATTTTCGTGAGGTAATTTTACCTCATGAACACACATGTGTAGAGGCGTGCGTTAGTGTGTGTGTGTGTGTGTGTGTGGAAAAAACTATTTTCTCAGAAAGGGCTCATCCAATTGACCTGAAATTTGGTATACTGACATTATTTGACAAAAAAATTAGAATAGTCAAGTCAGTTAACTTCCATCATCCCCCCTTCCCCCCGTGGGAGGGGTAGTAAAGGCTAAATTTACGAGTTGAGGGTCAAACTCATTTTCGTGAGGTAATTTTACCTCATGAACACACATTTAAAAGGGCGCTTGCGTCGGGAAGTAACAATCTTCCCCTGAGGAGGCCTGGGCTAGGCCCAACTGCATGACAAGAACCTTTTTAAGACCTTAAGTATCTTGATTTGACTAGAATGCATGAGTATCCTGCACGGGTTAACTTGTGCAATAATATGAAAGAAAGTGGAGAGTGAGAAATAATGGGGCTTTCATGTGATTATATAAATGGGTGAATACTAACTCCTTCCTTTTTGTGTCAGTGCAGAATGTGTACAAATTATTGCAAACTTCAAAACTGTACATTGTTAAATATTAATAAAATAAAAAAAGAAATCTCATTAAACTCCACATTGCAAATCCCCACTCCTGTAAATAAATATAACATTTTATGGACTAAAATAACAACATTCTACTGACAATATGACATCAGAATTGTGGAGTTATACGGACCATCAATAAACTTACATAAAGATACATAACATATAACCTGAGTCATAATAACTGGCCCTTGTATAAAATAAATGTAACAATGACATCACATGAATTACTGAAAATAAGGCTATGTGCGATTAATGCGCTGGTAGCATTGAGAGACTAATAGCAAGGCAAATATGCTAATGACCCTTTTGCAGATTCTGCTTCTATGCTCAAGCACGAACACACAGGGAATGTTTGTGGGAGCAAAACATTGCTATCACCATTACAGGATAAACTTAGAATGTAGAGGATAACAAAACAAAATAATCAATACAACAGTAAGGAGAGACTACACAGGGATCAACTTAAGAAACAGCGCCACCTACTGTCCCTCCAGTATAGTCACTCAATAATACTTAGCCTGTAACTGTTGTTATGCTCCAACAGAATATTTAATAACTATTTTTACTAATATCATTAATTAACCACTCACAAAGGTAGTTTCCATTTAACCCAAGAAATTCAAATCCATTTCTGTATCAGTAGCTTAAATTTATATCAAGAAAGATTGCACACAAGACGTAGCTTCATTTAAGATATTTTATACTCTCATTAACATATTCATGTTCCATAACAATCCTTACATATAATATAAAACAGGGTATCACAGATGGTATAATATACAGTCGTGGCCAAAATATTGGCACCTTTGCACTTTTTTCAAATCACACACAATTTCCTCTAAACATAAGTTGAAATTAACAACAGGATTTGGTTTCTTTAATTCCTTCTCTGTTAAATGGGCAGGTGCAAGCACGCACTGATGATGATGACAAATCATAAACGAGGATATGCTGCTGATGCGGAGGCGGACAAACCTTGAGGTGTGTGACTCTAGTGGTTCAACTTGTCCGTAGGTCTTGAAAAATAAATCTATAATCAGACTGTCTCCCTCATCAATAAATTGAAATTGGTTAAATATAAAAGGGATACAATTTTAAAACTACATTTTTAAAATTAAGTTTGGATTACAGAAGGACACAGCGATTTCAGTTGGCTGTCCGAACCCCAATTTGTACAGAGCAAATTACACATTACACTGAAACGTCCTGATGTTTAAACTTTGTCTACATATAAGGAGTCAGATTTTTTAAGTGGGTCCTCTGCTAGTGACAATGACACAGGGAATAAAATTTGTGTTTATCTGCTGGCAGAGCATGCTGGCCTTGTAGATTAAAGAGATACAGGTGGAGGTCATATGTGTGACAAAATAAGAGTAAATAGTCTGATTTAACTTACATGTTTTGAAATGGTTTGAAAGTATCTTTTCCCACAGTTAACAGCAGCTGGCAGGGTGTGATTGCACTGAGGCTCATCAAGCAGAGCACCCGATGAGAACTCCATTTCAAGCCAAGGTGGGAGTATCACCTGTTTATCAAGTTAGGTCTGTGGGAAGAGTTTAAACTATTTAAACCTGAGTTGTTCATTGTTCAGTGTGACCGATGCTGAATTAGTCGACCGGTGTCTAGAGAGCTGATCTCTGTTAAATGATAAATAAGTAAAAGAAATATTGCTATTACTGCTAGTAAGATTCATCCAAGTCAGTTCTTGGATGGAGTCTCATATCAGTGTGCGGTGGATAACTTCCGCATGTTTTGTTTTTTTAGCGATCAGCTGTTCTTACAGATCACCCTGTTGTACAATAGATAAAGTATTTCATTTTTCAGATTTAATGATATTGTAAACATTTCTTCCAAGAAATGTTATATTATTTTGACCCCAAGCTTCCATCGAGGATAAATACTTTCTTGTAAACTGAGCTTATCAGGTTTTTACAAGGTGATCTAGGCTGAGTGCTAAGATCTAAAGATAAATAAAGGTGTGAGAACTTGTGTAAAAGGTGATTACAAAATATTCTGCTGTATTCTACCGCTTACTCCAATGACCCAATAAATATCTACCATGTGTGAACATTGTAGCAAGTGTATTTGCTTTACAAATGCATGAACCATGAAATGATTGTGTAAATGACAAAATTGCATACCAGATTTTACGTCCTTTGTGCATATATGTCAGCAAAACATCAGAGAATTATCTCTCTGGAACTAGTTCATCCTCTGATACGTTGTTCCAGTGGAATTTAAGAATAGTCCAGGCATATTTGAAAGTAGAAAACCAGCAAACTTTTGGCAGTATACTAACTCAAACACTGGAGAAATTGACATGGGCCCCTATAAAGTTAATGTTTCCTTGCATGGATTTTATTACACTTATCTTGTTTCCCCACACTCTTGCCAAATTTCCCAACAACTTCTCAACATTCTACCTGGGACTTAGGTCACCATGTAATTAGCTGTAAATTAGAGATAAGATGTGACTAAACAGGGTCCCATTGGAATGAGGACTTTTTATTCACCACCTGTTTCTCACAGTTTAATGTACTTTGTAATGCTTAGCCCAGTGTGAGTATATACACCAGAGCATTGGTGTATCACGTGTATTGCCATTTCATGTTGTTAGGTACATTTTGCGCTTGCTATTGCCTGCCATATTTTTTGTATTGGAAATATAAAGACTGTTGCCATATTGTGTGAAAATAGCAGGACAGCAGAAGCCATATTGCATGACAGGATGGAAAGTTGTGTTAGATAAGGTAGTTTAGTTAGCTAAGGTAATTATCATTTGTCTCAAATGTCCATTGTTACGAGGTGTGGCATAGATCTGGGCTGTTAGTAATCAGAACAATGTCTGAGGGTCTGAATGTAGCTAGTTGGCAGCCCAAATTAGTTATCTGGGTCAACATGTAATCTAGGAGGCAGTTATGTTAGAACTTCCAGATTATGTGCATTGTGTCTCCACAGTACTATACTGGCTGAAATTACATTGGAAAATATATCAATATGTATCAACAAAAAATGATTGTATCAAAATATATCACAGACTTAAATTATGTGACGCTGCAGATACAATGTGTGAAATGTCTTAATTTTTCGTTCCCTGGTGTAATATTGTAACCCTTTGTTACACGTATCAAGCCAAATAGTTAATTCAGTCAAGCCATTCCATTGTATAATCAAGGTAACAGAGACAGTTAAATAATTTAAGTGTCCACTCTCAGCTGATTGGGACATCTTGACCATACACCATGTGCAGACAGCCAGGAATAGAAGGAGAGCAGTATGTCAATAGATTCATACTATCTTGGAGGATCCTGGTGTATGTAACACCAACACAAAGGACTCTGGGCCAGGCATGGTAGTGCCGACAGAGGAAAGCCTACCGGGACAGGGTCTGTGTGATTCAATATCACATGTCGGGCGACATAAAAACTGTCTAGCTAAACAGTAGCAGTAATACTGCGGGAGGATAAAAAGCTGAAGGATACTGAGAATGTTACTTTGGAGTACTGACTGCAAGAGGCTGCTGGATGGTACACGCTACCGTTTACCCTGTACCTTGTGAACGTCTTATGGTGTTGTGCTGTCATAATCAAGCCTTATTTTGGATATATTCTGGTCTGCCCCGAGTGAGTTGAATCCCATGGAGGGTATCCACCGTCCCAGTTAAGGGTGGTTTCCTCTACATAAGGAAACTTGTATTTTAAATGATTTAAATTATTGGTGCTGTCTTCAAACAAACCTCTCACAGGGCTGCAATTGTCACTGTGTGTGGTGTTGGGTGCAAAGGTTACACAGTGCACCTCCTTCTCAAGCCCTGGCTAGCTGATGGGCATGGGTGTATATATACAGCTTCTTACTCTATCAAATATTGTAAATATATCTCCTTACTCCTCCCACACAGTTCTTAATGTTATCTAGATTTTATATAACATAATTCACATGACTCTTACACTCCAGTACTCCATACTTCATTGCAGTTCACCCCTCCTCTGCAGGGGCACTCACATGGATGCTAACAGGCAGGCTGCTTCTCAGTACAGTTCTGACACATGCTGTGCAACTCTCAACTGCAGCTCACCCCTCCTCTGCAGGGATGATTTTTCTTCTTTGGGCTCTGACACTTCTCTCTGGTATGCACAGCCCCTGGCTCTGACACTTCTCTCTGTGTATGCACAGCCCCTGGCTCTGACACTTCTCTCTGTGTATGCACAGCCCCGGGCTCTGACACTTCTCTCTGTGTACGAACAGCCCCTGGCTCTGACACTTTTCTCTGTGTACGCACAGCCCCTGGCTCTGACACTTCTCTCTGTGTATGCACAGCCCCTGGCTCTGACACTGCTCTCTGTGTACGTACAGCCTCTGGCTCTGACACTTCTCTCTGTGTATGCACAGCCCCTGGCTCTGACACTTCTCTCTGTGTACGCACAGCCCCTGGCTCTGACACTTCTCTCTGTGTACGCACAGCCCCTGGCTCTGACACTTCTCTCTGTGTACGCACAGCCCCTGGCTCTGACACTTCTCTCTGTGTACGTACAGCCCCTGGCTCTGACACTTCTCTCTGTGTACGCACAGCCCCTGGCTCTGACACTTCTTTCTGTGTACGCACAGCCCCTGGCTCTGACACTTCTCTCTGTGTACGCACAGCCCCTGGCTCTGACACTTCTCTCTGTGTACGCACAGCCCCTGGCTCTGACACTTCTCTCTGTGTATGCACAGCCCCTGGCTCTGACACTTCTCTCTGTGTACGCACAGCCCCTGGCTCTGACACTGCTCTCTGTGTACGCACAGCCCCTGGCTCTGACACTTCTCTCTGTGTACGCACAGCCCCTGGCTCTGACACTTCTCTCTGTGTACGCACAGCCCCTGGCTCTGACACTTCTCTCTGTGTACGCACAGCCCCTGGCTCTGACACTTCAGCTAAAATGCCTCTTATATAACCCTCACTCCAGGGTCTTTCCCATGCAAAATGCCCCCCTCTCTCTTGGGATTCTCTTTAGTGATATGGAGCTCTCCCCTTTGCTGGGATTAGGGGACTCCTCCCCTCTGTAAATGCAGTCACACTGCTGCATGCAGCAATCCCCATTTCTCTTTTGGGGTCCTTCCCCTTTGTAGGCTCCCCCACTCATGCTTAGGAGACAGTAGTGATTGTCTCTAGGCAGCAGCCGCCACTCACCCGCTTCTAGGCAATGCCGGGGGACCCTGGGACATCCATCTCTACTGTGCCAGGGTCCCCAGCTTTCACATAATCTCTGCTGGTCCTGTGTCTATCTCTGCCTGTCTCTGTGTGTTTCTCTCCCTGGGTGTCTCTTATACTTGCCTACTCTCCTGGAATTTCTAGGAGGTTTTCGAATTTCGGGGAGTCCTCCCGAACGCCCGGAAGAGTAGGCAAACCTCCCGGACTCACTGGATAGAATAACAGGCAGGGGGCTTAATCGTGTCATTAAGCCATGCCCCCGCTATTCAATACCTTGAATTTCTGTATTTTATTGTAGGGGCGGGGATACAGTGACGTAACAGTGTCATCACGCCTCCTCCTACCCTCTGTCACATGATCTGTACTCTGAGATCTGAGAGTACAGATTTAAAAAGTAGGCAAATATGGTGTCTCTCTCCCCCCTTGCTGACAGCCCCTCCTTCCTCTCAGTCTCTCACAGACTGTGTTGGGTTATCACCATAGCACCATAGCTTAATGGGCGCCACTTGATGGGGTGTAACTTTTTGACAGCTGCACACACCCCTTGGCCGCCGCCACAGTAAGTTCGCCTATGTCTGCCAGCTTGTGTGTGCCAATGTACGGTCTTGTTATTATTCTGTAATAGCAAAGCATTGTTATTGCCTTAATTATAATTACATAGCAGCAAATAACTCGGGCACTTTTATTAGTAAAGTTTATCATAGAAAAATATTTTTTTTTACCTGAAATGAATTAATTATCTATCAAATTATTTATATCTGTCGGGTTAATGCTAATGTTATCTGAATAACAAGCAAATATATAAATAGACATCGAAATATATTCTGAAAAAATTGAACAGTTAATTATTGTGAGCAACATGAACACTTCTAAATCCACTACAAGTATTCAAATAAAACTTGGTGTCACATTTCTCTTGTTAAAAAAGGAGATTATAGCCCTATAAAGGAATCTTCCCCTGACTTATGGCCACTATATATGCTGCGTGGTAAACAAGAGAGCATCTTCCAAGGTTGCTTTTGGCTGGAAAAGCTCAGGTAGGAAAACACTTCCTTGCAGCACAATTTCTTTGTCAGATTAGTGCATATATTTTCCTGTGTGTTATTTTAGATTGCAATGTGATTATCATGAAGATTGAGCTCCAGTCCATGTTATAAATTAACAATGCTATTTCAATTAAATGTTATGCAAAACCCCCCACCTCAATATTTTCAAAAATGATTCAGCATATATAATGAGATGGCACAACAAACGTTCCGTAATTGTCCCCAAGTAAACGTTTGTTCCCAGTGGAAGACAGGAATAGTGGAACTCGACTGATCAACTCTGATTGGCTGCGTCTGGGAACAATATATTTGTGTAATCTGTTCCATGTTGCAAAATATGAATTAATTGCCTGTACGTCTGTATGCAATAGGCACATTCAGTGGCAGGCTTTATTTAATATGTATCTTTAATGTTATGGAGCCTGTTTAATAAACTATATCTTACAAAGCTGAGCATTTTCTGTTAGACCTACAGTTCTTGTACAGTTTTAGGAAGCAGGGACATATCAGAGCACTAGTTATAACTCAGCTTAGCTGCTCTTCTTAGATTAATCTGTTATCAATAACTTTTAAAATCTGCACGTTGAGTCATCTCTTCAATTACCAGTTAGCTTTCACAGTCAGTATTACCAAAACTTCAGTCTGTAAAAGGATTTTTACATTTTGTCACATACAGTATACTCATTAGCTTCATCTCTTATAAAAAATATTATTATTACTATATTATTGTTGTTATTATTATCATTAGCTTTTCTTGGAAGTGACTTCTCCATGCTATATCCATTTGCTTATCTCTGTCTCTCTCTCTCTCTCTCTCTCTCTCTCTCTCTCTCTGTATATATATATATATATATATATATATATATATATATATATATATATATATACATATATATTGTGGCTGTACTCAATTCAAAGTTGTTAAATAACATATATCTCTCTCTCTCTCTCTCTCTCTCTCTCTCTCTCTCTCTCTTTATATATATATATATATATATATATATATATATTTATATATATATATATATATATATATATATATATATATATATATATATATATATATATTGAGGCTGTACTCAATTCAAAGTTGTTAAAGGCCCATAATGGAAAAACAAATACAAAATTGTTCCATAAATTAGCACAGACCAGCACCACTAATGAAAGAATCTTTAGAATTTTAATGCAAAAGGTAGAAGATACATTACAAATTCATGCTCTGTCCAGCAATTGTCTCAGTACATCATGCTTTCATATATATATATATATATATATATATACCGCATATGAACCGACATCTATCTATCTATCTATCTATCTATCTAGGGTGACTACTAGTAATCATTCCAAGGTTACTAGTAGTGCATGATGCCATATTTCAGTGGCAGTCCATCCCACATACCTAGACAGTTTGCTTTTCCTGCTAATATTTCTTCCAAGGGAATATGTTTTTGCAAATCTGCTGTTCAGTGCAAACCCAGCTTTTCCCCTGCAAGTTGAACATTAAACTATCAATGCATGATCGATTAGCTTAGACATAAAAGTGGTTACTGCCCATACACCAAGATGGCAGCTTCCAATATGGAAATGCTACGGTTGTTAAGTTACTGTCAAACGAATATATGAACTGTTTTATAATACTTGTTAATGAAGGGCTGAACAAGTTTGCATTGTGATTAGGGTGGAGTTTATCTGCACCTATTTTTGTGTTTCGTGAGAACCAGATAGCGCTGAATGTCTTGGAATATTACTGTTACCTGTTTATGATGTTTCCATTTAATATCCCTATCGTTAAAAGATTATAAATGAAAAAAAATGTAATTGTGTGGGTTTACTTATAATATGAACCCTTGTATATTAAATGTAAATTTATGCTCTAATCTATGTTGTTTATCAGATCATCATCATCATCATAAGATGGTGTCACCAAGTATGGACTTACCCAAATCTGGGTACACTCAATATGTGGTGAAACGGTCGGTGTATTCTGAGCCATCCTTTCAGGCGGACGTTGAAAAGAAAGAGATTGTACAGAAAACAAATCGTGAAAGGCTGAAAAACAGCTGCAGGTACAGTCAGAGCCGTAACTTAAAATTGTACCGCCTGGGGCGAGAAAGAAAAATGCCCCTAGCCCTCAATTTTAACCAAATGAACCTAAAATTTTCATAAACTGCGCCCCCTTCAGCGCAACGCCCTGAGCAGTCGACCCTATCGCACAGCCCTAGTTAAGGCCCTGGGTACAGTGGACTGCAGTGTCTTACAGATGGGAATTATTAGGTAAACAAACATGCAACATGGTCTTACTTAAGATGAATTACTTAAGATGAATTACTTAAGATGAATTACTTAAGATGAATTACTTAAGATTAATTCCCATTATTTACATCTGTATTGTATTCTCCTTTATTTCTAATTATAAGTCAGGACTTAATGGCAAATGTTTAGCTTATTTTTATCATTAATGTTCAGTAAAACATATTGACCGACATTCATTTTAGACAGCGAGCCTCATTTCTAATTTCTGGATTTATAAATGACATCATCATCATCATCTATTTATATAGATGCATTGTTGTGCATCAGGAAATGTATCCTATCTCCTAGATTTTACTAGTACTAAATGAAAGGACTGAGAAGATAATAATACATCCTAAAATGTCTAAAAAGTTCCATTCACATTATAACATTTTGAACAATGTGCCTAGGTCAAATCTTTAGAGCTGCGTATAATAAAATCCTCTCTGCTCCAGGATGGAGCTAACTTTTTTAATTCCTAAGGAGTTCAAGGAAGTAGAGTCACATTTGTGGAGTTTAGAATAGTGATCTGACACACGTTCCGTACTCACTTGATCCCTTATACCTCCTTATATTTCTGATTCCATTCTGCTATCCTGACATTTAAACTTCTAACAGTGTGGCCAATGTACTGAATCCCATAAGGGCATTCCAGCAAGTAAACCCCATTAGTGTCAGACAAGATCTCTGGTATTATAAACTCCTTTAGTGACATTTGATTTGAAGCTAGTGATTGGTTTTGTGTCTTGTTGTTCTACACACTTGACATCTGTTACAATAGGGGAACCCACTCTTTCTTTTAAAATTCAAATTAAGATTGTTTGTGTTATTATATCTAATAAAGCTATCTAAATTGATCTGAGTAGCCATCCGTATACGTATGACATATGTCTATATATCTGTGGCAACATAGCATATCTCCTTGAGAAGTGCTGTTGTTCCAAATTGCAGTGTTTTCCCATTGTGCCATAAAGAGGTTGATGTAACTGGGCACAACATTTGTGCCCATAGCTGTTCCATGAACCTGTCTATGGAACTAACTTGAATCCAGAACTAATTATGGTTTAATATGAAAGTAATGGTTTCTGTAATAAATGTAATTAATAGAGGGGGAATATTAGATTCTAATTCCATAATAGTTTTAGTATGTTCGCATCCGATGGTATACTCAATTATTGTATAAAGTCATGTGATATCACACTTCATAAGGATATAATGCTTTTGCCATGTGATACTGTTTGAGATGTTCAGTACTTGTGCTGTATCTTTTAGAGAGCTCTTGTGCTTTACTACTAATGGTTGGAGAAAGTAATCTATATATTGTGACATGTTTGATGTTATAACATTGATCCCAAACACTATTGATTCTCCCTTATCGGCCAGCTTTTTGATAGATACATTCTTAGAGTTTTATTCCATCATTCTTCTAAAAGGGCTTATTCAAATGGCTTGGATACAAGTATGCAAGGTGACGTCTGGGCTGGACCACTATCACAGCAGCACAGCACCATTGCAGAACCATGTTGCATTGGAGGGGGAGGTAAAGTTATAATGTGGGGACAGATTTATAGTTGGGCTGTCCTAGATCAGTGTTGGCTAACCTGTGACACTCCAGGTGTTGTGAAACTACAAGTCCCAGCATGCTTTGTCAATATATAGCAGCTTATTGCTGGAAGGGTATGCTGGGACTTGTAGTTTCACAACACCTGGAGTGTCACAGGTTAGCCAACACTGTCCTAGATCAACTTTAAATTTCAGTGTACAAATAAAGTTATCAAGTATTTGTGTGCTACATGAAAAAACAGCCAGTATTTAACTTATGTGCAAAATAATTAACAAATTTGTCTGGTTTATGGGGCATGTGCATGCTGGCACATGTAGTTTTACATGTGTACAGTATAAATGGTGCCTCCATCGTGAAAAATAAATAGCAATAAGCCCCCATAATATAATTATTTATTCATATTAACATAATAATACAATAATAGTCCCCCTTAATATAAAGAACAATCATTTTGGCACTTAATAAACTGAAAAATTAAACTCAATGCCGTAAGTTAATTTTAAATAAATGTTGCCTCCTTAATAAATAAATAAATGATTATCCCTATAATTTAGCCAATGGTGCCCCCTATGTTCTGTATGGTAAGATAGCTCAAGCAGCGAGCTGTTTGTGCTATCTAGCCTATCAGAAGCAAGTCAGCGTCAGTTTAGGTAAATTAAAACCGCCCCACTTCGCCAGCGGTTTGAGATTTTAGCCTCAATCCCCAGTATAGTCAATGCGGCATATTGAACCAGTACCGACGGCCATGTGTGGAACTTTTTAAAATATTGCAATCCTATAAAAAGAATAGTAGATTGATTTTTCTGCGGCTAATTCCCTAAACCAGGATGGTGTGTGAAGTCACCTATGATAGCGCTAAGTGGACAGTTAGACGCATTCGGTCAAAGAAGAAAACCTGCGCACCCACTTTTTTTGCGTTTTGTACATTTTCTTTTTTCGGTGGCTTGTACAATGCTCTAAGGCAGAATTTACAAATAATATATATTTGGTTTGTTTGTATGTACTATACTTGTATGGAGAATTCAGTGGGATAATATATGTTTGTGAAACAGCAAAGGTCGAACCCCACACAAGTCCTGTTAAACATAAAGAAAAAAAATTACAGATTTAATACTATTTTTCTGTGTATGTACTTTGTTGACTAAGATCCTCCTCATCTGTCCTCCTATGTGTTGTTGAACTACAATTCATAGGATTCTAAAAGTCATTAATCAACCTATATGTAAATTGCTCATTTCTTCGGTAGTAAAGACAAGCCCAGGGAATGAGGAGAAAAATGTAACTAAGGAAATAAAGTCTCTTTTGATTGAGTTAAAGATTAACTATGAAGTGACTGTAAAACTATTTCATTGGGATCATATAGTCATTAAAGAGTTGCAAACATTGGTAGAAAACGTTACCTTGGTTAGAGCAATCAGCTGCAGAACTGTCATTGTCAACTTAGAAGGAATGTGTGACTGCTAAAAGATACATTAGTACATATATAATTGTAAAAGGGTAGTTTTTTTGGTGCTATTTACCATGCTAATCTGAACGCATGAAGGTCCAATGATGTGGTAAATATACTATTAATGCTAATATCGCAACAACTATTTAATAAACTACCTTCATTATCACACAGGGTTGATTCCAATTTGAACCCAGTCCTTAGAAAGATAATTCTATTTCATTGTCTGCTCTATTTACTTTGATTACCACAGTTTAATACGGGAAATATTGCATATCATATTTAAGAAAGGATTCCACAAAGTCTCATTAAACATAATATGTATTCTTATTAACAACAGGTATTTTCAGTAACTGTATTTACACATATAATAACAGCGTAGAACGCAGAATACATTTTACATGATATACAATGCATCACCTGCTTCAGCTATTTTATACATGGGTAAATGTGCCTCTTATCTATGTTACTAAGCAAACATGATAGTACTATATCCGTATATGTGTGTAATCAAATTGTAAGACAATGTGTGTGCGTGTGTGTGTAAGACAGAATGTAAGACAGTGTGTTCAATCAGATTGTGTTTAATCATATTGTAAAACATTATGTGTGTGCAATCAGATTGTAAGATAATGTGTGTGTTAGACCAGTGGATCCCAAACTTCTTAGTTCGAGGCACCCTTAGGGTCTCCATAATTTTTTCAAGGCACCCCTAAGCCAAAATAATTACCAAGTAGTCACCTGCCTTGCTTACCAAAAGCCGTGGCCACAGCATCCCAGCAAGGTCGCCGCAGCACCCCAGGGAGCCACAGCACCAAGTTTGGGAACCACTGTGTTAGACAGATTGCATTGTAAGACAGTGCATGTGAAGAGGATTTGGTGTGTGTGTGTGTGTGTGTGTGTGTGTGTGTGATGAGACAGTGTGTGTGTGATGCATATGTTAATTGCAAGTGGGGGGGAGATTGAGGACTGATCAGTCCACATGGTAGATAGACAAAGACACCCTTGCAAAATGGAGTCCAAACCATGTTTCTCTGGCCTTAAAACAAAGCCTAACTCACATGTCTGAAATCAACCATTTGAATCCAGCACACTATGCACTGCCATTTCCATGGTAGCATGATACATTTTAAACCATAGTTACCTAACACCATACAATTACCTATGTTACACATTTTACTCAATCTAACTTTTCCAAGACTTTTCCATTAAACACATCATCATATTGTCTTGATAATCTATGCTCTTACAAACAGTATAATCAGAGGATGTCCCACACATTGGGGATGGGAACCAAATGTAATCTCTCCATATATATTAGCCCTCCATGCTGTCCCACTGTAACTCCTATCATTTATAGTTTTACCATCAACTAGCAATAAACAGTGTATAATGTTACTCATATTTTAGTCTATTTTCTCATGTTCAAACAATTTACCGCTGCCCGTTTGGGCCCATGTGAAATCCGTGCAAGGTCTCCAGATACAGGGTAATGTCGTTTCTCCTTCTAATTCCTGTTAGCAAGTGAGTGCCTATGTGACTGAACATGAGTTTTTCCCATTCACCCCCGAAGGTGGGCGGAATCTCAGTATCTGTTGACTTGGTATCCTTTTAAGATGTTAATTAACTTGGAGGAAGCCTAGCCAGTACTAGGTCTGTATAGATCATATATGTTACGGCTAATGGTCTTATCATCATCCTGTAGAACCAGATGGGGAGTTCTTTACCTATAGCAGCCGCCTTTCCCGTAGAGCTCGTTATGCTCACAGGTACTCGGATGCCCCCAGGTCTTATACTCACAGTAGTACAGGTGTATGTATGTACCGTAGCGCAGAGTAGCGGGGTATAGGTTTCAGCGATGTCAGGAAACAATCCGAGGTCGAGGTCCGAAGCTGGTATCGTGGTCTAGGTCAGGCAAGAGGTCATGACTGGCAGCAGACAGGGGTAATCCAGGAACGAAGCAAGGGTCAGGGCAACAGGCAAGAATCAAATCCAGAATAGCAAAGCCAAAAGGTCATACACAGAAGTCCAATAGAAATATAGGTTAAAGCACAGCAGCAGGCAAGCACACAGAAAAACTGGAACTATAACCGCCCTCCCTGCCTTATGTATAGATGCTGGCCAATGGGAGCAGGCAAATGAGATCAGCCACAGGGGCTGCTGATAGACGGCACCTGGACTAAATTGCGCATGCGCCCGGCTGCACCTAATGCCGGGACGCGGCGCTACCTACAACAGCGTCCCGACCGTAGGCAGCGGCCGGGACGATACCTGAAAGTGATGTCCTGGTCATCATAGCAACGGCCGGGACGAAGGTGAGAGAGTTGCGGCTCGTAACAATATATCAAAGCCAAACAAACTGGTTTTGCTAAATAGAATTCTATGAAGAGGGGGTCTCCTCTTCATCAATAATCATGTGACAAAGAAAGTACAGACTCTTTCATATCTTCGTTTTTAAATATCAGGACATAAAAGTCTTAAAATGTGATAAATCTAATCTCATGACATGTCTGTAAAAGTAAGTACACCTCATGATTCAGTAGCTTGTGGAACTTTCTTTAGCAGCAATAAACTGGATTAATACTAATAATGTTTACTGTATGAGTTTATTGGTCTCTTACATCGTATTTTGATGTTTCAGTTCATTGATGTGGATATTATTTTATGAACAGCTCTCTTTAGGTCTCGCTACAGCATCTCAATGCTTGGAGTTTGGACTTTGACTTGGCCATCCCGAAACCTTCATTCTTTTTTTCTTCAGCCATTCAGTTGTAGTTTTACTGGTATGCTTAGGATCATTGTCCTGTTGCATGGTCCAATTGCCCAAGCTTCAGTTGCTGGAGAGATGTCCACGCATTTTCCTCTAGAATAATTTGGTATAATGAGGACTTCATGGTTGACTCAATGACTGAGAGGCATCTGTAAAATAATCACCCCACTACACCACAACCATACTTGATGGTTGGTATGAGTTTCTTCTTTTTAACACCACTTTGGTCTTGTATGTCTAGGGAACATTGTTCCAGTATTGTTTAATTCTGAGGTAATTTTTCAAACCCAAGTCATACTGCAATGTTTTTCTGCAGGAAAAGCCATACTTGTTCAATCCTTTTTCTATGGTAGCGCTATGACCTTTAACCTGTTGAAGGAGGTCTGTAGTCCTCTGGATGTGACTTTTGTGCAATTTATCTGGGTACAGACTGATTTTTGGGTGAATTTGTTGGGACCCCCGCTCTTGGGTAGACAGCTGTTTTCTGAAATGTTCTCCAATACTAATTAATCTTTGTTGGGACCCCCGCTCTTGGGTAGACAACTGTTTTCTGAAATGTTCTCCAATACTAATTAATCTTTCTAACTGTAGAATATATACTTTTCTGTGTGTAACATGGGTACTACTGTGCCTCATATAGAGTTAGGAGCAAAAAAAAAGTAGCAAATTTGCTCCTGGACAAACCACATTGCAATGCAAGGGGTGCAAATGTGTGATCTCTTTAGCATACAGGGAAAATACTGGCTGTTTTTGCATGTGGTACACAAATACTGGATAGGTTTATTTTTACACCGTAATTTAGAGTTGAACTAAGACATGCACATTCCGAACTCTAAATCTGTCCGCACATTTTAAATTTGCCCCCCTGTAATGAAACATGGTTTAGCCAGGTTGCAAATTTGCTCCTGTTTTGCTTTGCTCCTTAATCTAAGTGGGGCTCTTCTATGTCTACATGTTCAAACGTTATTTCTTTCTGAAGTCTGTGATGCGCTCTCATTTTCTATTGTACTCTTGCCACTAGAGGCACTGTTCTGTGAGAGCCTAATGCTACTACATTTACCTTCAGATCTGTGCTCTTCATCTGTAATAAGCATCAGCTGAATAGATTGTGGCTCTGTAAACTCTATGTAGAAACATACAATGAAGGAAGTCATGGTGGATTTCCCAAACGGTATCCAGTCTCATGTCTTGTGATATTTCTTGAAAAACCAAGGAGAATTAGGAAATCACACTATACAATTCCTAGAAAACATTATAAACCAACATTATTTTAAATGAAAATAAAGACACAATTCTGAAAAGTAAAATCCAAATATAACAATTTATTTAATGCACACAATATAGATATTTCAGTGTAGATTCTTCAAACAGTTATATCTCATGACAATAAAAATGCAAAACTAGGTCTTATAAAATAAAATAAAATCAGCACAAAATACCATATGCTTTAATCAGATAGTTGTTATTATATCAAAGAAAGCAGCACAGTTGTGCCAAAAGTCCTTATTATTATCTATTTATAATTGGTCTCTATTAGAACTTTAACTTTTGAGTCAATTTTAGACAACATTTTAGCCAGTAGATACGTTGCGCCATTTTGATCTATATTTTTTGGTCGTGAACATTATTTTAAAAGCTATGATCTTTTTGTGTGTGGAGCCGAGAGTTAATAGAATGACTAAACCGATAAATATCCGCAGTCGCCAATAGTAGCACAATTTTTTTATGTCCGGGATCAGCCAACTCTGCAGGAATTAGAGAGGTTTGATAAGCAGTTTATTCTGACCACTGGTGGATTATGGGTGTGGTGCAAGATATTGGGGGTGGGGACTGTGAGAGAGGCCCTGACTCATATTTTCAATTTTGCTCAGGAGTGTTATCAAAGCTGATTACATTGAGAAACACTACTCCTGCCTAGGGAACAATTATTGTTGGACGAATTTAAAACTCCCCCCCTAGGATAAGAATAAACATAAAATGTGAAGGGGTTTAAAATTCAGAGGAGATAAATATTTGTTCCATTCATTTTCTGTTATTTCCATCCTGATATGTACTTGTACCGTTAAATAGACTTCCCCATACATTGAATGATGAAGCTTATTTCTGACGGACTGACTTTAATTTAAGCGTCACAAACGAATACGTTGTTAAGTACATTATTTATATGCTCATATTAATGTATTTTTTCTATAAAAGGCATCTTATTGAAAACAGTGTCCCCAGCCCTATTACTGAGAACTCTGATTTTGTTTAAAAACCATTTTGTGGGGCTAACATCGGAGGTGTGGACAATGATGCACAGTCTCTACCTATTGAAGAGCATACATATATCTAATCCTGGAAAGCAAAACCTTGTTTATGCATTTATGATTAAAAAGGAAATATTATTAACAGATGCCTATTAGATTGTAACAGGTGTCACCAGATGTGAGGAAGGAGGTTAGTCCACACATTGCAATATTGTGTTGGCTTATTGTATACAGGATGCAGGTTTGTATATGCAGTAAACAGTCTTGAAAAACAGGGTAATTGCACAAGGAGTTAAGTACTGAACTTTCGTGTAGCACCGCAGCACTTATATGCAGTAAAGAAGTAGAATAGCGCATGCACGTTAGACTATATGGGAAAACCACATTGTGCATGTGCAGTAGGTAACCAGTTGGACTGAACGGGACAGCGTATGCTGGAGATAGCACACAGAACTCATCTGTCCCAACACCCCCCCTCGCTTAGAGATGTCTCCAGTTACAAAACACGAGTATCAATCTTATCATTGAACTTTCACGTGGTTCTCCTGTAACCGAAAACATGGGGTTAATGCAACAGATAATGTCAGCAAAAACATCAATATTCATAACATTGCAAAACACATTTTATCCAAAATGCAATCAACACTTTCAAAAGCATATCAGCAGCATGTATGTGGCATACAATAAGATTTAATAATAGACTTTCTCTCAACAAGTTCTTGAATTAAATGATGTATAATAGCAATATGTTTCGATCTGACATGATGGTTGGTACTGGCTGACAAATCAATGGCACCTCTGTTATCACATCTGATGTTGATGGTCTCAACTCTGCGCAAAGATGTAGTTCACACAAAGTCTTTTTAATTTATAAGGATCCTTTAGCTGCATCTGTTAAAGCCATATACTCTGCTTTGGTACTAGAAAGAGAAACTGTAGACTGCTGACCACTGTGTCTGCTAATTCAAATAGGTAACCAGTGTATAATCCATGATCATCTTTATCTGCTCCCCAATAGGCTATGCAGAAAATTTCTAATTTTGAAGTCTTGGATTTTGAGAACTTTAGTTTTAATGAACTTGTCTAAACAGCTGTCCAATGCTTTTTCCTGGGATTTATTACAAATGGACTCACTCGGTTCATTACATGTGTGTTGTTGGGACAAGTTCCAACACTTGCATACATTAAGCTTCGAACTGCATTCTGATAGGGGATTTATTTTATCTCTTCTATTTCAGATTCACTTTTTGGTGACATATCTTTGGCTAATTTTGTACTTTTATCAGCAGGAGTATTTACTAGTGTAGCATCTATCCCATACTTAAAAAGTATAGCCTCAATGTAACATTGCTGGGAACATTGATCTTTGGTGACAGTCCCAGCATTCAGATTTTGTGACACTTTCATTCCCAACAGGTGATCTGCAGGACCTAAGTCTTTCAATCTTAACTTTTCTCCCAACAGACTTTTTACATTGACTATGTGGTTTTTTTTCTGACCTGCCAGCAACAAATTATCCACATATGCAACAACGATGAACAGCTTTCCATCTATTACTTTGTGGCAAAACAGTGGTCAGTCTCTGATTGTACAAAGCCCATGTCAATCAACATAATGTCTAGCTTGTCGAACCAACATCGACCACTTTGCTTTAAGCCGTACAAAGATTTTCTTAATAAATACACTTTTCCTTCTGGAAACATGTTCTCATTAATATTCTCTCGGGGCTCCATCTAGATATCTTCATATAATTCCTCATTTAAGAAAGCAGAATCAAATTCTAATTGATACAGTAAAAACTCATGCAACATAGATATGGCAATAACTAAACGAAGTGTACGGTATCTTGTCAAAGACAAGAAGATTTCCCCGTAATCAATTTCCAGACCTTTGAGTAAAACCCTTTTTCAACAAGACGAGTTTGTAACGGGCAATCATTCCATCTGTTTTTGACTTTAAACAGAAAACCCATTTGTTTTTAATTCTTTTATGGTGGCTTGGCCTATTGACAACAGTCCAGGTTTTCATCTAAAGGGGTCATCTCTTCATCTATGGCTGGTTTCCAATATTCCCATTGATCATTGAATTTGGCTTCCTGCAAATATTGTGGTTCTGAGAATACAATATTGGCATATTCATCACTATATCTCCTTGGAGGTTTCCCTTTATTACTTGTTACATGAGTTCTTGTCTCCTGCTGGTTGTCAAGATTCAAAGATGTACTGGAGAATGTGGTTATGTCAAGTATTTCCACCTCTTCTTAAATTCAAGTTCTATTTCTCCACTAGCTGATGCTGTTTCATGAAATATGACGTCTCTCGATTTGATAAGTTTCTTGTTTATAATGTCCCAAAGCCTGTAGCCTTTGCTCCAAACACCCTAAGATGACTGACATTAGGCTTTCTACCAGACCATGCTTCAAATGGTCTCTTGCCTTTTACCGCAACAGAGGGTGCATAATTTTTTAAATAACCGCTGTTTGTACTACTTCAGCCCAAAATGACTTTTCTAGGCCAACGTCACTCAACATAGTATGTGCTCTTTCAACTATTGTACGATTTGCACGTTCACTTACACCATTTTGTTCAGGCGAGTGTCGTGTCTCGCAATAGTCAACTGTGTCGACAATGCCAACTGATGGTGAACTCCATGATTTCTCAGAAAGTTAACAAAGCTCTTATTAGGTTTATGACCCGTTTGTGTCTCCACCAAAGTTTTGTATCCTTGATCTTGTGTATGACTTCACTTTTCTGACTGTGATAGAATCAGACTCACTCAATAAAATGAATCAGTGCTTATTACATCTGAAGTGTCTGGTGGCTCCTGAGTCCGTGTGACCAACAGTCCTTTCTGTGTCTGTCCACCACATTCACAGCTGACTCGTTGTTTTTATCACAGTTGTTTTTCGTGCCATTCTGCATTTTCAGTCTTCACTCCGAGGCTTTATGTCCCATTTTGTGACAAATAATGCCCTTGTACTTCAGTGTCTTAAACTTAGTGTCCTTAGTGAGTAAAGCAGTTGATTCAGCCTTAGTGTCCAGAGCTCCTGGAATTGTCACAATTTCGCCCTTATGACCTCTGTACTTAATTTGGTGGCACATGACTCCAATGCCACTATTAGGAATTTGAATTCAGAGGTCCAGTTCTGTGACATAGCAGTGTGACCTCTTTGTTATCCACTTGGGCTCCAACAGACATTAACTGCTGTGAAATGGAGAGTGGGTGTATGACGAGGTATGCCACACAGCCATTTTTCCATCTGCCTTCATTTTAAACCTATAAAATTCCATTAAATGTACATTTGCATTACATTTTTCATACTGCCACTTCTACATTTCCACTTTGGCCACTGCGTATCGATGTATTCGTTCATGTCTGTACACTTACTTAATTTGGATCTGTACACCTTAGATTTAGTCTTCTCATGAGATCAATATCTTCACAAGCTGTCTGCAGGGTAACACACATGTTTTTTGCCATCCCTTTGATGATTGAGCTTAGCTGTTGGGGCCATTGGAACCATGATTGGGGCCATTGAAACCATGATTGAGCTTAGCTGTTGGGGCCATTGGAACCATGATTGGGGCCATTGAAACCATGATTGAGCTTAGCTGTTGGGGCCATTGGAACCATGATTGGGGCCATTGAAACCATGATTGAGCTTAGCTGTTGGGGCCATTGGAACCATGATTGGGGCCATTGAAACCATGATTGAGCTTAGCTGTTGGGGCCATTGAAACCATGATTGAGCTTAGCTGTTGGGGCCATTGGAACTATTGGCTTAGCTGTTCCACAGCTAAGCCAATGGTTCCAATGGCCCTATCCACATCATCGAGATTTGGGTTGTCACCTGGGTCACTTGTGACCTTCCACAATTTCTCACGTTTTAACTACATCTCCATTGCAAATTTCCACGTGGAAAAATTCTCAGAGCCTCTTGGTTTTACGAAGCCCATGCATGCACCTGGAGTCTACATCTTCACCTTAATTCAAATAAAGGACTTTGCTATATTTGCCATTTCTTCTGATTTGAAGTTGGATAGTAACAGGTGTCAGCAGATGTGAGTATGGAGGATAGTCTACACATTATAATTTTAAGCAGAACGTTGGTTTATTGTATACTGGATACAGGTTTGTATATGCAATAAACAGTCATGAGAACCAGGGTAATTGCACAAGGAGTTAAATACTGCACTTCCATGCAGAACCGCGGCACTCATACACAGTAAAGAAGTAGAATAGTGCATGCACAGTAGACTCTATGGGCAGACCGCACTGAGCATGTGCAGTAGGTATCTAGACGGTCTGGACGGGACTGAGGGCACCTTCCCAAAAGTTAAATGCACTGGTCCGATATTTTTATGGAAAACCCGATACCGCCCATGTTCTTCAAAGTACACTCCCTCTAACAAAATTGCTCATCCTGATGGCAATCTTATCAGTGTCAGTTTAAACATTTACAACTGTGTGAAAATAGACTCATGATAAAATAAGAACTTAGGGGTCTATTTATTAACAAGTGCCGATATTGAAGATTTTTTTTATCGGCGCCTATCGCATTTTATCACTAAATTCCAACCGAATCAGCGGAGCAGTACTCAGCTGTACCGCACTGGAGCGGTAAGAGTTTTTCATTTGTTTTCTTCTGTATAGCGCCTTCCTTAGTAATTACGTCATCTCTTTGTCTTCTGAGTACATAAATGCCACTGACTGCTGAAATGTAATCCTGCTTTATTAGAGAGAACTGAGTTTTTGCCTGCAGAATAACCGATGCCCGTTCACTTGTATTTTACATGATCATTTTTGTATGATTTTTATCCAACAGCTGCTCAAGTAGAAGACTCCTCTTGATTATCAAATCGATTTTTCCAATATTGGACTGGCTGCCCAAATACAGGTGGAAGGAATGGGCTGTACACGACATCATTGCAGGGGTGAGCACTGGACTGGTATCGACTCTGCAGGGTGAGTTTATGTGGCAATGATAATGACTGAGCCACCATTATTATAATTACTATTGTTTATTTATAAGTCGCCACAAAAGGTCCGCAGGGCCGTACATGACATATACAGACAGCAATGCTCCATAACACATTACACAATATATAATACAAGAAAAACAAAAACACAAAGACTAGACATACAGAATAAACAAATAATACACAGGTAACATGGTAATGCAGATAAAATTATTTATAGGACAGTGAGTGATGGTAATGTCCAACGTGAAGTAGGCCTGAGCTCAAGAAAACAGGGCTAGGGAAGCAGGCCAATAGGTACAGAGGGTGCTGGAATAATGGAAGAACACAAGAAAAGAGGGCCCTGCATGTGAGAGCTTACATCCTAAAGGGAAGGTGAAGACACAAATAGGGTGCTACCGAGTGGGGGAGTGAGAGGGATAGCCGAGACATGGGAGTTAGGAGGAGAACTGAATACTTAAATATGAAAATGAGTCTTAAGGGCACACTTGAAGCCTTGGAGAGTAGAGATTAACATGATACAGAGTGGGAGATTGTTCCACAGCTGGGAAGCAGCCCAGGTGAAGTCCTGGAGGCGGGAGTGGGAAGAGGAAATCAGTTAAGTAGTGAAGCAGTGGTCATTGGGAGAGAAAAGGGGGTGAGAAGTACTGTGGGTAGAAATGAGGTTGGAGATGTGGATGGGAAAATTGGATGAGAGCTTTTATGTAAGACTGAGGAGTTTAAATTTTAAGACACAGTTTTTCATTTTGATTTTGTATTTGTTAGGAACTCCTCCAGCTGGTACAACAAAACCCAGAGTCTACTCCGAAAGCCTGGTGTTCACTGAAGCCCCTAGTGGTGGGGACAGACTTGGCCGCAGGCTGACAGAGAGTCGAGAGTTGTGTACCGGCTAAGGAGAACCCAGGGATGGAGTGTTATGGCGGACAGCAGCGTGGGGTTCAGACAGGGTTGATGCCGGCAGCAGACAGCGTATGCACAGGACAAACCAGGGTCAGAGGTCACAGGCACAGGTTCGGAATCCAGGGACAGGCGAAAGGTCAGGGGCACTAGCAGAGAAGCACAATCTGGGTTCAGGCAATTGGTCAGGGTCAGAAGCACAGGTTCAAAGTCCAGGAACAAGCAAGGGTCATACACAGAAAATCTATCTTAGGTTAGACACCAGGCACATAGATAAAGTAGCAGGCAGCAGAACTGTAAACAGGACGCTACAACCGGCAGTGAGGCCCAGTCCTCACTGCCTTAAATAGTACAGATGGCCAATCAGGACACAGTCCAGAATATGTCCTCAGCTGCAGAATGATGAACATGCAGAGCCTGCAGCCAATGGGAATAGCAGAGTGCCAGCAGTAACCACGATCTCTAATCAGCCTTGAACGGCTGGCCCTGTAATCCCCTGTGCGCATGCGCCCGACTGTTTGACAGCTGGCCGGGCGCGGCGCCAGAAGCTCCCCAGCGTCCCGGTTGTTGCCCAGGCAACCGGGACGAAGCTACAGGAAGTGACGTCCCGGTCGTCATAGGGACGCCGGGAAGAGCACTGACAGCATCGCAGCGGTGCCCGCGGCCGCCGCGACTAACAGTATTTACAATGGTCTATGGGGCATATTCAATTAGCAACGTTACTCGCAAAAGTAACGCCGTGTTAAAAGTAACCCGGATCTCAGCTTACAGCTCCCTGAGCTGCGAGCAGAAAGCCGGCATTAAAGGTACCGAATAATGGTAATAGTGCGCAAGCCGCGTTACTTTTGACAGTAATGCGGCCAATTGAATATGCCCCATGTGTGCTATTTATTGCATGAAAGTACATAGAGGGCACAAAGTTTCCAATTGAAACATGGAAGAGGTAAGATTTCTTTGGTTAGGTATCTAATAAAACCACTAACATATTCTGATTTATGTTAGAGATTAATGTCATTATACAGTCATAGCCAAAAGTTTTCAGAATGACACAAATATTATTTTTCTCAAAGTCTGCTGCCTCAGTTCTTATGATGGTAATTTGGATATACTTCAGAATGTCATGAAGAGTGATCAGATGAATTGCAATTAATTTCAAAGTCCCTCTTTGCCATGACAATGAACTTTATCCCAAAAACATTTCCACTGCATTTCAACCCTGCCACAAAAGGACCAGCTGACATCAGGTGAGTGATTCTCTCATTAACACAGGTGAGAGTGTTCACAAGGACAAGGCTGGAAATCACTCTGTCATGCTGATTGAGTTAGAATAACAGACTGGACGCTTTAAAAGGAGGGTGGTGCTTGAAATCATTGTTCTTCCTCTGTTAACCATGGTTACCTGCAAGGAAACACGTGCAGTCATCATTGCTTTGCACAAAAAGGACTTCACGGGCAAGGATATTGCTGCTAGTAAGATTGCACCTAAATCAACCATTTATCGGATCATCATGAACTTCAAGGAGAGAGGTTCAATAGTTGTGAAGAAGGCTTCAGGGCACCCAAGAACATCCAGCAAATGCCAGGACCGTCTCTTAAAGTTGATTCAGCCGTGAGATGGGGGCACCAACAGTGCAGAGCTTGCTCAGGAATGGCAGCAGGCAGCTGTGAGTGCATTTGCTTGCACAGTGAGGCGAAGACTTTTGGAGGATAGCCTGGTGTCAAGAATGCCAGCAAAAAAGCCACTTCTCTCCAGGAATACTTCAGGGACAGACTCATATTCTGCAAAAGGTACAGGGATTGGACTGCTGAGGACCGGGGTAAAGTCATTTTCTCAGATTGTTTGGGACATCTGGAAAAACGCTTGTCCGGAGAAGGAAAGGTGAGTGCTACCATCAGTCCTGTGTCATGCAAACAGTAAAGCATCCTGAGACCATACATGTGTGGGGTTGCTTCTCAGCCAAGGGAGTGGGCTCACTCACAATTTTGCCTAAGAACACAGTCATGAATAAAGAATGGTACCAAAACATCCTCCAAGAGCAACTTCTCCCAACCATCCAAGAACAGTTTAGTGACGAACAATGCCTTTTCCAGAATGATGGAGCACTTTGCCATAAGGCAAAATTGATAACTAAGTGGCTCGGGGATATAAACATCCTAATTTTGGTACATGGCCAGGAAAGTCCCCAGACATTAATCCCATTGATAACTTGTGGTCAATCCTCAAAAGATGGGTGGACAAACAAAAACCAACACATTCTGACAAACTCCAAGGATTGATTAAGCAAAAATGGGCAGCCATCAGTCAGTATGTGGCCCAGAAGTTGACTGACAGCATGCCAGGGCGAATTGCAGAGATCTTCAAAAGAAGGGTCAACACTGCAAATATTAACTCTTTACATAAACTAAATGAAATTGTCAATAAAAGCCTTTGACACTTATGAAATGCTTGTAATTGTACTTCAGTATACCATAGCAACATCTGGCAGAAAGGTCTATAAACACTGAAGCACCAAACGTTGTGAAAACCAATACTTGTGTCATTCTCAAAACTTTTGGCCATGACTGTAAAGGCTTCAGATGGTAAATCCCATCGTTCTTTAACCATATTCATTTCAGGTGGAGAAACTTGCTGCTTCCAATGATTTAAAACTATTATCTCCATGCTATTTGTGTTTGAGTCACAAGCAATTGGTCGGCAGGTGTCTCATACCATCCATGCCTTAGTTTTATTGAGTTCTGAAGCATTAAAGCAGAATTCCTACATAGATTTAATTTATTTGTCTTTAAATAGTAAGCTAAGTACCTTTCAAGCATGCATCAGATAGACATATTTCTTACCTATTTACCTACAAACCATTATCTCCTTTTCAAAAGCTAGCTGCCAGATACAAGCATTGTCAGTCTGCTACACAGACACAGGCTCACAGCTCTCAGCATGTCATGGGATGGCAGAGGGTGGAGGAGGGGTATGTCATAGTTCAGACAGAGCTCAGAGGGGAGTTCCAAAGCCTCTCTGCTCACTGCATCATGTGCCATGTGACTGTGGTTGTCATGGTAGTCCAGAATCATAAATCATAAATGATCCTGAAAAAGCAAGGGGAAATGGTAAATATTAACATTGTTCTTATAGCCCATCACAGTGATTTAAGTTAAAGCAGCAATCTAATGAAAAAAATCATGTGTGTATTTTTAAGTAAAGAGATATAGCATTTGAACATTTTCTGGCTAGTCAAATTTTGTTCAGCAATACCTATGTCAGTGAAGAATTTATGAATATTTATAAGAGCCTTGTTTCTGAATACTATATTTTAGTTGTCAAGTCATAAAATATAGTTTACATAGATCATAGATCTAGATTTACCTTTTCCCTGTAATCTGTCCAGTTAGTAAGACACAGATTACCGATTTGCATAGAAACGGGAAAAATGATGGGGGACAAGAGACACTTCTGCTTTTCTGTTTGCGATCTGGACGTGTTTGCAATTAAACCCAAAAACGTCTACAGCTACAAATGGATAAAAATAGAAAGATGCCACAGACAGGGCCGCCATCAGGGGGGTACAAGGGGTACTGTTGTACCGGGCCTGGGCTCTCCAGGGGGCCCGGTACAACAGCCAGATCACATGATCGCAGGGGAATGATTCCTCCACCCCTGCGATCGCATTATGGTGCCTGGCTGTCACGGTGACAGCCAGGCTGAAGACATCAGCGCAGAGTAGCGGAGACCAGCGGACTGCAAGACAGCAGGCTCTCAGGTAAGTTTGTGTTGCGCTGTTGCTCATGGGGGGGATGCTCACCGGGAAGGGGGCCGTACTGGGCCCCATGATTTCTGATGGCGGCCCTGGCCACAGAACGTAAAGGAAAAAAACAGAAAAGCCATAACCACAGAGGAACATCTCTGTATACTTCCAATGGGGGGTGTATCTAAAGCCTTTTCAGCATCAATGACCGTGCAATTGTTCAGTCCTTCCCCCCCCCTCCCAGGCAATGACACATCAGATTAGGATGAGCATTTTTCTTGTGTCATCCAAGGTATGACCACCAGGAATAAAACCTTTTATTTTATTTTTACAGAGGGGGTCCAATCTAGGGGTTTGATTTTCCAAATTACTAGATGTATTGAAGCTTTTACTTTTGAAGTGAAGCAGCAGCTTTTATAAAATGCAGGACCTCTGTACGTGCACACCGTATGGTGTGTAGACTAAGGTCCAGTTGCAGTTGGCTGCACTGTCTACTCTTCCTGAATGATGTAGTCAGTGGCCCCTATTCCCGCCCTGGTGGCCAATATATACAACTGGCCATGCCAGCTAAAAGCAAACAAAAGATTCACATCCCTGGGAGTGTAAATTAAATAAATAATTATAAAAACTAAAATGTCATGTGGTGGGCGCAGGACAATTGCCCTCTTTACCTTCACTAAGTACTGTCTCTGATTATAGAAGAGCGAACGTCATTGATAGGAAGTTTCCACCCTGTCTGTAGCACTTAAAGGAAGCAGCGGCTGTTAGACTTAGGGGTGTGCACCGGCCACTTTTCGTGTTTTGGGTTCTGATTAGCTTCAGGTTTTGGGTTCTGATTGAGTTTGCCAAAACACCCCACTCAAGGTTTTGGGTTCTGATTTTTTTTTAAAAAGCATAAAAAGTGCTAAAATACATATTTTGGGTTTATTTTCACTACTACACTATTATTAACCTCAATAACATTCATTTCCAGTCTATTCTGAACACCTCACACCTCACAATATTGTTTTTTGGCCAAAAGGTTGCACCTAGGTAGCTGGATGTCTAAGCTAAGCGACACAAGTGGGCGGCACAAACACGTGGCCCATCTAGGAGTGGCACTGCAGTGGCAGACAGGATGGCAGTTTGAAAAACTAGGCCCCAAAGAGCACATAATGCCAAAAAAAGAGGTGCAAGATGGAATTGTCCTTGGGCCCTCCCACCCACCCTTATGTTGGTGAAATAGGACATGCGCACTTTAACAATTTTTGACTGCAGGAACAGTGAACGTAGTTAAATATTGCAGTACTAATTTTTTTGGACTGCAGGAACAGTGAACGTAGTTATATATTGCAGTACTAATTTTTCTGGACTGCAGGAACAGTGAACGTAGTTAGATATTGCAGTAGTATTTTTTTTATACTGCAGGAACAGTGAACGTAGTTAGATATTGCAGTAGAAATTCCTTTTTACTGCAGGAACAGTGAACGTAGTTAGATATTGCAGTAGAAATTCCTTTTTACTGCAGGAACAGTGAACGTAGTTAGATATTGCAGTAGAAATTCCTTTTTACTGCAGGAACAGTGAACGTAGTTAGATATTGCAGTAGAAATTCCTTTTTACTGCAGGAACAGTGAACGTAGTTAGATATTGCAGTAGAAATTCCTTTTTACTGCAGGAACAGTGAACGTAGTTTAATATTGCAGTACTAATTTTTCTTTACTGCAGGAACAGTGAACGTAGTTTAATATTGCAGTAATAATATTTCTGGACTGCAGGAACAGTGAACGTAGTTTAATATTGCAGTAATAATATTTCTGGACTGCAGGAACAGTGAACGTAGTTTAATATTGCAGTAATAATATTTCTGGACTGCAGGAACAGTGAACGTAGTTTAATATTGCAGTAATAATATTTCTGGACTGCAGGAACAGTGAACGTAGTTAGATATTGCAGTACTAATATTTCTGGACTGCAGGAACAGTGAACGTAGTTAAATATTGCAGTACTAATATTTCTGGACTGCAGGAACAGTGAACGTAGTTTAATATTGCAGTAATAATATTTCTGGACTGCAGGAACAGTGAACGTAGTTAAATATTGCAGTACTAATATTTCTGGACTGCAGGAACAGTGAACGTAGTTTAATATTGCAGTAATAATATTTCTGGACTGCAGGAACAGTGAACGTAGTTTAATATTGCAGTAATAATATTTCTGGACTGCAGGAACAGTGAACGTAGTTAAATATTGCAGTACTAATATTTCTGGACTGCAGGAACAGTGAACGTAGTTTAATATTGCAGTAATAATATTTCTGGACTGCAGGAACAGTGAACGTAGTTAAATATTGCAGTACTAATATTTCTGGACTGCAGGAACAGTGAACGTAGTTAGATATTGCAGTACTAATATTTCTGGACTGCAGGAACAGTGAACGTAGTTAAATATTGCAGTACTAATATTTCTGGACTGCAGGAACAGTGAACGTAGTTTAATATTGCAGTAATAATATTTCTGGACTGCAGGAACAGTGAACGTAGTTAAATATTGCAGTACTAATATTTCTGGACTGCAGGAACAGTGAACGTAGTTTAATATTGCAGTAATAATATTTCTGGACTGCAGGAACAGTGAACGTAGTTAAATATTGCAGTACTAATATTTCTGGACTGCAGGAACAGTGAACGTAGTTTAATATTGCAGTAATAATATTTCTGGACTGCAGGAACAGTGAACGTAGTTAAATATTGCAGTACTAATATTTCTGGACTGCAGGAACAGTGAACGTAGTTATATATTGCAGTACTAATATTTCTGGACTGCAGGAACAGTGAACGTAGTTAAATATTGCAGTACTAATATTTCTGGACTGCAGGAACAGTGAACGTAGTTTAATATTGCAGTAATAATATTTCTGGACTGCAGGAACAGTGAACGTAGTTAAATATTGCAGTACTAATATTTCTGGACTGCAGGAACAGTGAACGTAGTTTAATATTGCAGTAATAATATTTCTGGACTGCAGGAACAGTGAACGTAGTTAAATATTGCAGTACTAATATTTCTGGACTGCAGGAACAGTGAACGTAGTTTAATATTGCAGTAATAATATTTCTGGACTGCAGGAACAGTGAACGTAGTTAAATATTGCAGTACTAATATTTCTGGACTGCAGGAACAGTGAACGTAGTTTAATATTGCAGTAATAATATTTCTGGACTGCAGGAACAGTGAACGTAGTTAAATATTGCAGTACTAATATTTCTGGACTGCAGGAACAGTGAACGTAGTTTAATATTGCAGTAATAATATTTCTGGACTGCAGGAACAGTGAACGTAGTTAAATATTGCAGTACTAATATTTCTGGACTGCAGGAACAGTGAACGTAGTTAGATATTGCAGTACTAATATTTCTGGACTGCAGGAACAGTGAACGTAGTTAAATATTGCAGTACTAATATTTCTGGACTGCAGGAACAGTGAACGTAGTTTAATATTGCAGTAATAATATTTCTGGACTGCAGGAACAGTGAACGTAGTTAAATATTGCAGTACTAATATTTCTGGACTGCAGGAACAGTGAACGTAGTTTAATATTGCAGTAATAATATTTCTGGACTGCAGGAACAGTGAACGTAGTTAAATATTGCAGTACTAATATTTCTGGACTGCAGGAACAGTGAACGTAGTTTAATATTGCAGTAATAATATTTCTGGACTGCAGGAACAGTGAACGTAGTTAAATATTGCAGTACTAATATTTCTGGACTGCAGGAACAGTGAACGTAGTTATATATTGCAGTAGAACATTTTTTATACTTTTTTTAAAAAAAAATTACAATTTTTTTTTTATTATTTTTGTATAATTTTTTAGAATTTTTTTATTATTTTTTTATAACAATGAACTTAGCAGGACAGAGCACAGGACACAGCACCACTGGACTCAGCAGGACAGAGCACTGGACAAAGCACCACTGGACTCAGCAGGACAGAGCACAGGACACAGGACACAGCACCACTGGACTCAGCAGGACAGAGCACCACTGGACTCAGCAGGACAGAGCACAGGACACAGGACACAGCACCACTGGACTCAGCAGGACAGAGCACAGGACAAAGCACCACTGGACTCAGCAGGACAGAGGAGAAGGACACAGCACCACTAAAAACCCAACCTCATGCTACCCTGATCAATGCCCAACTGAAGATGGCGGTGGCAAGCGAGGAATTTATAGAATCCGAGTATTGCGAGATCTGACGGCGGGATTTGGAGTCAGAGCCTCTTTTTCATTGTTTCTCTCCGCCGGAAATACTCGAACAGTGCTCGGATCGCCCTCGGATCCGCACTGTTCGGGTGGGCTCGGATTGCGATAATCCGAGCCTGCTCATCGTTAGTTAGACTGTCTGCAAATTCTCCTTCCAGTTCTGCTGATATAAACTACCCAACAGGTCTTGCTAAGCCTTATAATTCTGTAGTGATATTGCAGTCATCATCATCACCATTTATTTATATAACGCCACTGATTCCTCAGCGCTGTACAGAGAACTCACTCACATCAGTCCCTGCCCCATTGGAGCTTACAGTCTAATTTCCCTAACATACACACACAGACAGAGAGAGACTATGCAGCCAATTAACCTATCATTATGTTTTTGGAGTGTGGGAGGAAACCGGAGCACCCGGAGGAAACCCACGCAAACACAGGGAGAATATACAAACTCCACACAGATAAGGCCATGGTTGGGAATTGAACTCATGACCCCAGTGCTGTGAGACAGAAGTGCTAACCACTAGGCCACCATGCTGCCCTTCAGGGCTAATGAAGCTGGTTTTAGCTAAGACACCCTCCAGTCACTCTAGCACATTCAGTTTGTATTGGTCCCTATGCCTGCAGTTTGGCATCAATGATCCCTTTCTAGAAAAGCAAATTGACCTGTTATATGTAGCTACTTACAGTAGCTATATAAATACCTGTAGATAAATCAATGTGGTGCTAAACCAAAATTAGGTCAGTCACCAACTTCAACATAATGTCCAGAGATGGGATGGGCGTCATATGGAGAAATACAAGCCCATGGTGAAAATATGAATAATAAATCACACCAAATAAAAACCTAAACATATAATAACAACAAAATATTACATTGAGCCAGATAGATGGACCAGTTGTTTCTCCTGCTCATCAAATCATATTCATTATGGAAGCAGGAAACATTGTGAGTAATATGGATGGGCATCACATAAAAACACGTTGGCTTAATTATAGCCCCGGATACAGACAGGAAATCATTTCCCATTATTAATAAATTGGGGGTCTGTCTGTACACACCAGTGCCTTATTTTGTCCGCAATCAGCACCCCTTGTATCCTCAAATCTTAATAAAAAAAAATATAGGCATAGAGATCAGCAACTTGATCTCTACTAAGATGTGTACAGAATGAAATGGGACATTGTGTCAGAACACCCACTGCGTATACACCCAAAGACCTGGTACCTGTTGTGTTATCTGCAAATAGCCTGATATCAGGTAAACCTTTGTATAGAGATTCATACCTCCTGACGAAGTCCTTGTGATGAAACGCGTAGAGGTGACGGTGGATACATTTAAGAGCTATATTGAGCTGATGCCTGCCGTGTTAATGTTCAATGCCTGAAAACTTTTATATTCTGGTACGTGCATTTTATTGTTTTGAATAAAACATTTTACTTGGTTAATACACCATGGAAGCGCCCCTGTCTATTTGATATTATAAAATATATAGGGCCTGATTCATTAAGGATCTTAACTTGAGAAACTTCTTTTTTCAGTCTCCTGGACAAAACCATGTTACAATGCAAGGGGTGCAAGGTAGGATTTTGTTTTGCACATAAGTTAAATACTGACTGTTTTTTCATGTAGCACACAAATACTTGATAGCTTATTTGTACACTGAAATGTAAAGTTGATATTTGTGTGCTACATGAAAAAACAGTCAGTATTTAACGTATGTGCAAAACAAAATCCTACTTTGCACCCCTTGCATTGTAACATGGTTTTGTCCAGGAGACTGAAATAAGAAGTTTCTCAAGTTAAGATCCTTAATGAATCAGGCCCATAGATTATAGATAGTGCCCTTTGCTATTGCTTGAGTTTCTAGAATCCAGGATCCATTTCTGAGTTACATAAAAATATGCCATGGAAAATTATTCTTGGCAAGTGTCACTCAACTGTTGTAGGGTCACTGTGACTTCTTGGGGCACTAATTTTCCCCAGCAATAGATGCTACTTTAAAAATACATTATTTTCTTTCACACAAGGGTGTCTTGCACCCCTGGTAATCACCACTGGTTTAGTGGAAAGTCATTATGGGGAAAGATAAAGAATAAACGCTGCTTTGTCTACACCTGGGGGTAAATGTATCATACTCCGGGTTCTTCAACTCGCGGGAGTCCGGCGAGATGACAGCTAAAATTTAAAGTGACGCTGCCTTGTAAAGTGAAACTTGCCTTTACAAGGCAGGGTCGCTTTAAATTTAAGCTGTCATCTCGCCGAACTCCCGCGAGTTGAAAAACCGGAGTATGATACATTTACCCCCTGCTGTTCAATAGGATTCAGTCATTTTCATTTTTTTCAGCCTGGCCGAGTATTTCATTTTACTTAGGATTTGCAGTTCTTTTCTTGCCTAGGATCACTGTAATTTTCCTGTTCAGATGAGTCAGCATTTAGCATATGCCACAACACAAGGGTTAACTAAGGCAAAACGAGTTCTGTCGCTCCCCTGTATTTACTTAGAAGCTCTGGTTTACCTATTCCCAACTTGAGATTGTCGCTGCTTTTAACTTAATGAGGAGTCACTGGCTTATAAAGTATCTGTGATAGGCCTATAACTGCAGCGATGAAAAACTTAACTGTTAGTGTTCTGACATAGCCATCTAAAAATAAACTTCTCAACCTCGAATGACTGAGATGGTTGAAGTCACTGAAGAACTAGCAAAAGTAGATTGCAATCTACAAGTCAACCTGACCCGTTCTATTCTGGCGGTATTTAATTGCTTCCAAAATATTGCACTAACTCTTTATTTGAAACCAGACCTCATTTGATTATTTTATGTTTGATGCTAGGTACACACTACAGGTTTTCAGCTGACTATTGGGTCAATTGAGCGATAAACGACCGTTCTGGCCAATATCGCATTAGTGTTTATACTTAAACGCTGAACGATAGTCGTTCCAAAGTACCGATCGTCGTTTCATTTGATTGTTCAGCAGAACTATAAATCTCCTTCCAATGTCGTTCTAATCCTGCAGTGTGTATGTAGTCACGATCAGGATCTCCGTAGAGTTTACAGAGTCATGATCTTTTCAGCCGACGGTTATGACAGCTGAAGAGTACAGATCTGAGGGTAAATCTTTTAAAACATGTATAGTGTGTTCGCATGAATCGGCTGCTGATCATAACTTCCTTTTTTTTTTCATTCGCTGGTACAATCGCTGTAGATAACACATTGGTCGGAAAATTATGTATTGTGTACCCAGCCTAAGGCTTAGATGGTGTCAATTAACATATATAAATGCCAACTGAATGGAGTTAGGCTTTGGCAATAACAAAAATATTCCCACAATTAAGATATTAAGAAATGCATTGCAATAAAAATATCGATAGCAATAAAAGTACTTTTGTAGAAAAAAATACATATACTATTTAATCAATAGTGACGTTTAATTCCCAAAAATATCAAGCAGTGTCTGAAGAAGCTCACTAGCTGGTCAAAACATTTACACAGACTACTTGACATTGTTGTGGAGTAAATCTCCCTTTTGATTGAAAACCTGTGAGTGGATTCAGAGAGGAAAGGGGGGACAGCATGTATGCAGACCCCCTTTCACCTCACTCCCTTACCTTTCTTTTTCTCTCTCCACTACCATTTTTTCTCTCTCCTCCCACTTTTACTCTTCTCTCCCACTTTTTCTCTCCTCGTCCACTTTTCCTCTCCCCTCCTACTGTTTCTGTCCGCTCCCAGTTTTTCTCTCTCCACTCTCTCTTCTCCCAATTTTTCTATGCTCTCCCACTTTTTCTCTCCCTGACACTTTTACTTTCCCTGACACTTTTACTTTCCCTTACCACTTTTTCTATCCTCTTCCACTTCATCTCTCCCCTCCCACTGTTTCTGTACACTCACACTTTTTCTCTCCTTTCCCACTTTTTCTCTGGATTAATGAGAGTTTGGTGAGACTGCATGTCAGGATTGGTGGGACCCACCATTCTCCCAGCAAGATAAACTTTCCAATATAGATATTAAAAATTGTACTATATAAAGAGTCATGTCTGAAGATGGACTTTCCCTTGAATATGCTGGGGAAAAGTATTTCAGAACCTAATATAAATTGGTCCTTAAATAATGAAATAACACTTACATTGAACTGTTGAATGTAATACAAACATCTCTAGTCAACCTAGTGAAATTCCATGTAGCCTTTTAAAATACAGTCAATCTTACAACAGCTGATTCCTCACAGTAAAATCTAATCTTTATAGATCAGTTATGTGTGTGAGATAATCACAAGTCACACAGTGAATATTAAAAGAGTTTTTCATGACCACTGATGATAAAGGTATTGAAAGGAATGTATGTCCATTGTGACCATTGTGACGATAGTAACTTATCGTACAACGCAGGGCGTAGGAGACTCTGGAAATACAGTCAGATCAGCAGGGATGGGATTGGCATTAGGCAGAGTAGGTCCAAGTCTGAGGGCAGCGTTTGCCGAGAAGTGACTTTTTCTCTGTAAAGTGCACAAGTTTGTATTTCATCAGCAAAGAAAAATTAACAGAGGAAAACAGAAATACCAACTGATAAGAGTTTATCTGTGGTAGGAAACAGCGTCACCATGTTCTGTTCTGTTACAGAACCAGAGGAGATACATGTTCTGTGTGTTTTGGCTAGTGTATAATGCAGGCTAACATCGCTAAGCGGTGGGTGTCTACAGGTGCCCATTATACAGTGGCATAACTACCGTCGTACAGGGGGTGCAGCGGCTATGGGGCCGGAGCCAAGAAGGCGGTCTGAAGCCTCCGCTCTGCCTGCAACAGTAGTAGTTCCACCACTGTCTAAATCCAATATCATCTCAGAGCAAGTGCAGTGAATCAGGACGCCGGCACATTCTCGGAAGTCCATGCGTAGACCCCGTACATGCTCAGAAGCCCATGCGTAGGCCCCCGCACATGCTCAGAAGTCCATACATAGGCCAACGCACATGTTCAGAAGTCCATACGTAGGCCAATGCACATGCTCAGAAGTCCATATGGAGGCCATCGCACATGCTCAGAAACCCATGCGTAGGCCCCGCACATGCTCAGAAGTCCATATGTAGACCACCACACGTGCTCAGAAGCCCATGCGTAGGCCCCCGCACATGCTTAGAAGCCCATGCGTAGGCCCCCGCACATGCTCAGAAGTCCATACATAGGCCAACGCACATGTTCAGAAGTCCATACGTAGGCCAATGCACATGCTCAGAAGTCCATATGGAGGCCATCGCACATGCTCAGAAACCCATGCGTAGGCCCCGCACATGCTCAGAAGTCCATATGTAGACCACCACACGTGCTCAGAAGCCCATGCGTAGGCCCCCGCACATGCTTAGAAGCCCATGCGTAGGCCCCCGCACATGCTCAGAAGTCCATACATAGGCCAACGCACATGCTCAGAAGTCCATATGTAGGCCAACGCACATGCTCAGAAGTCCATATGTAGGCCACCGCACATGCTCAGAAGCCCATGCGTAGGCCCCCGCATATGCTCAGAAGTCCATATGTAGACCACCACACGTGCTCAGAAGCCCATGCGTAGGCCCCCGCACATGCTTAGAAGCCCATGCGTAGGCCCCCGCACATGCTCAGAAGTCCATACATAGGCCAACGCACATGCTCAGAAGTCCATATGTAGGCCAACGCACATGCTCAGAAGTCCATGCGTAGGCCCCCGCATATGCTCAGAAGTCCATATGTAGACCACCACACGTGCTCAGAAGCCCATGCGTAGGCCCCGCACATGCTCAGAAGCCCATGCGTAGGCCAGCACATATGCTCAGAAGTCCATATGTAGGCCACCGCACATGCTCAGAAGTCCATATGTAGGCCACCGCACATGCTCAGAAGCCCATGCGTAGGCCCCCGCATATGCTCAGAAGTCCATATGTAGACCACCACACGTGCTCAGAAGCCCATGCGTAGGCCCCCGCACATGCTTAGAAGCCCATGCGTAGGCCCCCGCACATGCTCAGAAGTCCATACATAGGCCAACGCACATGCTCAGAAGTCCATATGTAGGCCAACGCACATGCTCAGAAGTCCATGCGTAGGCCCCCGCACATGCTCAGAAGTCCATACATAGGCCAACGCACATGCTCAGAAGTCCATATGTAGGCCAACGCACATGCTCAGAAGTCCATGCGTAGGCCCCCGCATATGCTCAGAAGTCCATATGTAGACCACCACACATGCTCAGAAGCCCATGCGTAGGCCCCGCACATGCTCAGAAGCCCATGCGTAGGCCAGCACATATGCTCAGAAGTCCATGCGTAGGCCCTCACACATGCTTAGACGCCCATGCGTAGGCCCCCGCACATGCTCAGAAGAGCTGAGCGAGGGCAGTGGGAGAATGCACAACCAGTCGTTCTCCAAATTTTCCTATTTTCACTTAGTATAGTGGTCAGTGGAGGTAGAAAGCGCCTACTGTACAATGTAGGCCAACTGGTTAGCATGGCAATAGTCCTTTTTGGACATTGGCCAACATCTGACTGATAACACTCAGGACCAGGTGACAGTCATGACCACAGAGATCAGAGTCTCAAGAGCAAAAATAGATATTTATCTTGATATCAGTGTAAGACGTGATCTCTATGTTACGGAGCATCACACTGTCAACTTATGATATCAATCCCTTGGCTGAACTCAATTTCTCACTGCGAGTGTTGAGCTTACGAGTCCAATGGCTGCATATATAGCTCACATATGTCTGGTCAGTGCTAGGAAACACAGGAGATCAAAGACATCCATCAACGGTTAAGATGTTCCCAGAACAAAGTATTGATCCACATCTCAGACCACAAACCTAAGCAGATAGATCCCATAACCAAGATCAGTAAATATCTGTTTGAAATGGCTCAGAATGGAGATCACAAACTTTACTTGGCTGCAATTGTACAAACCTTGCTGGCTGTATGTTCATAGGGTAAAGAGCAGACACAGCACATTCCTTTTATCTTCTCTGCAGAAATGTAAGAGGTACAATATTTTTCCAGGAATAAATGAGTGATACAATGTCACAATGCTATATAATGGATAGACAAACATTATAAGACATCTACTCGACACCGTCTCCGTCACTCAGCTTCCTAACAACTCTTTCAAGCAGGAAAATTTTGAATAAGACACTAACATGATACTATCTTAGAAAGGACGAAACCAGTGTTTTATATGCTTTACAATATATAATATACGTACATTCTTCCTTGGGGCTTAGTTACCCATTAGCCAATCACGTAGATCCCTTTTTCCATAACCCCATGAATAAGTCTGTAATTCATTAACCAAATGGTTTTACGGGAGGCAAAATGAAATGTTATTGAATACAGTGTCATGTGACTGAACATTTTATATGTGAGGAGCATAACTTGTATAAGGCACATAAGCAGGACACTAAAAATAAGCTATGTAGTTAAAATACAATATGGAAAAGTAGAGTTCAGAGATATCTAAAGAAATGTAAAGAGCAAAACAACAATAATAAAGTCCTTCAAAGCTACTGTATATCATAAACTAATTAAGTGTACTGTTTGAATTCTGAGTATGAATATAGCAATTAGAGTAGAGTTTATCTATCCATGCCAACACATGATTGGTTAGCACAGGGTGTACAAAGTTGATTTCAAAAAGGATGTACATTCCTCTTTTAGAGGAATGGTTTGTTGACCGTTAAATGCCATTGAAATGGGCAGTGTGGATGGTGAAGGGAGAAAGGCATTTGAAGCTGAAGGAAGAGAAATAATAAATGGAAGAGTTATACTGCGGTGTTGGAGAGAGGGGAGGTGGATGGAAGTAGGATGGGGATAATGTGTGCATGTGAGAGAGAAGACGATGTGTTATTAGAGGGATGAGAGCGCAGAGATTGGATAACGGTAGATGTGTCAGCCAGTACAGGGCAGAGGAATGGCGGTGGTAAATAAGGATAGTTATAAGCCAGAGTAGGTGTAAAAGAGAAAATGCATGAGAAAGTGTAAAGGTTATTATAAACCACAGTGATTAGCAGTAAATGAGCGCCTGTGAGCGTGAGGTGTGACATAAGTAGTTAGTTTCTGGTTGAAGGTCGTGTCACAAACAGCAACACAAATAAAGGTAAAAACATTGTGATAAAGCAGTTCTGGAAGGCATGGTTTGCAAAGAGTTTGGTAGGGAGTGTCCAGGCAGTACACAAAGCAGGTACATGGAGTGGATGGGAACAGATACTCACAGTGTGTGTGTTGTATGTGGTCTTCCAGTAGCAGTGTTCACGTCCTCTTCACCCCCTGTTCAACTCCTGTATAACTCTATTTAAAATTACCATTGTTTTAATAAAAATGTTCACGTTGTCATTATGGGGTATTGTGTATAGAATTTTGAGGGAAAAAAGGAATTTATTCCATTTTGGAATAAGGCTGTAACATAACAAAATGTGGAAAAAGTGAAGCGCTGTGAATATTTTCCGGATGCACTGTACCTTTTAAAAGGACTCCATTGCCGTCGGAAATGACGCCATGGATCCATTGCCTGTTCACATCGATATGCGCATGTGTGACCTTAGCTGCACATACACAATAACCACACAGGGGTCAGTTCCTCCCTTCCCCACCAGTGTTAGGCTGCCGGTGAAAGAGTTTTTCGTTCATGAAGAGGCCAGGGCCCGTCAATGAGCCCTGGCATAGTAAATACAAGCGGCAGTACATTTTGGATTGCTGCAGTATGCAGTGATACACAATGTTACTTACTGCCGCCCACTAACCACCAATGATAAACAAACCCCTCGGTCACAGATTTAGTTAAATTTTTTTAATCAGTTAAAAATTTGAGAAATTCCGGCAAATTTTTAAATGTTTGTATCGATTCATCGAACCTGTTCGAGAACCGATACGCGGCCAGTTTGAGCTTCTCTAGCGGTAGCCAATAGCAGCGCAGGTAACTGCTTCCTCCAACCGTGGCACCTGTCTCAGTACAATTGTTTTTCTCGATGAATGATCTCACTGTGTGATGTTAACATGCGACATAGTCCCAAATTCTGTCTCACTTGGTGGCATCATGGATGTATGTTGTCATAGACCTCAATTACCATGTGAACGGTGCCTTGATTGTTTTACTAACGTTCACTATTTTGCAAAATTACTGGAGGTTCTTACAATGTCTATTTTGTCATGAATGAAACACCTGTATAATTTACCTGTATGACATCTTCACAGGTTTAATTCTAGCACAAGTTATGATTTTAGGAGTAATACCATACTGACCTTTCTCTTGCTATAGTTCTGTTCAAAACATCATGAAGTAAAACAATGTCACGTTGTGTAGAAAGCTCCCATCTCTGGGCACAGAGGTGATGCAATCTGCTGCCTGTGATACAGATGATGTCATTTGTGATTTCAGGGTTGTCGTTTGCGCTGCTTTCCGGAGTCCCTCTCGGGTATGGTCTGTACTCAGCTTTTTTCCCGGTCCTGCCATATATATTTCTGGGGACATCCAGGCATCTTTCAATTGGTAAGTACACACAAGGATTACATCTAATATTTCCTTAAACTTTATATTGAATATTATTTATTATACTTACAAATGTTTACACATATGTTAAAATCACTTGTATATTATATTAATTAAACAAATCATCTCATACCTTCCATGCATTTTCACTAATAAACTTTGATTGATTACCATGCATATGGTTGTGTCTGGTGCTTCGTATATAGCACCAGACAAGGATGTACTAGATAATTTTAACATTTGAATGAAATTTTCAGGTCTAGTTTGCTATCCGTCAGGTGAATCTATGAGTATGCATCATAACAGCTACACTAGCAAGACAACATGTACCAGTAATTTAAATGCCCCTTTCAAATACATTCATCTATCACAGCATATAGAATAATAAGAATAAGTTGTTCATCATTATATCCAAGTATCGAGATCTCATTATATACAGCGGTGGGAAACCTGATTTCTGGGGTGGGCCTTCAGCAAAGATGTCAAGTTATCTGGGTTATTCAGGGGTCTATTTATTAAAGTGCCATCAGCCATTAAAACAGAGAAAACAGCAGCTTACTCCATAACATGGCCATCGCACAATTTATCATCATCATCATCATCATCATCACCATCATCATCATCATCATCATTTATTTATATAGCGCCACTGATTCCGCAGCGCTGTACAGAGAACTCACTCACATCAGTCCCTGCCCCATTTATGAAGGGTTTATGACAGGAATAATAGTTCTTAACGCAGTCCACGTAGATTAATATGGGGACTGTGAAGTTCTACAATTCATTAAGCTTTGAAAAGCTCTGCTTTTTGCACAAGGTAACGCCATCTCGTTACCTGTTATTTTCTATGGGATCCTGCTGAAGCCTCTCTGGCTTTGCTGGATTACTCTCCCGTGGAAGTGCTATGCGCATGCTGTTTCTATACTTTAATCCCCCAAAAAAATGCCGTTTTCAGAGGATTATAGGTTGATAAATGGACACTTAGGGGTAAATGTATAAAGCTAAGAGTTTTCCAGCGGGTTTGAAAAACCAATCAGATTCTAGCTATCATTTATTTAGAACATTCTACAAAATGACAGCTAGAATCTGATTGGTTGCTATAAGCAACATCTCCACTTTTCAAACCCGCCATAAAACTCTCAGCTTGATACATTTATCCCTTAATGTGGTGTGATATCCTTATTATATGTTGTGGTCAGTCACATCAAAACATTTATATTGTAAAATAAAATTGAGCTGCATTCACGGAATCTGGAGTCAAAGCAGAATCTCAATAGTGTACAAACAGTTATGTTGGCACCAGTGTGGTTTTGGGCCTGTGATGCTACTGACCCTTGAACAATTAAAGTGGTTGTGCTGGACAACTCCTTCCTAATTAAACCTTCCCACCACATATACCAAATAGGATGGGAACCACCTCAGTTACCCGAATCTGACAACCGTTCTGTTGTTGAGCAATACACAGCAATGCAATTGTTTTCCTACAGCATAAAGGAGGGAAAATCAGCATTTCACAGATCTCAGGTTCAGGCAACAGGGAAGACTCCTCGTGGGAGGAGCCCACTATGTCCTGTAAGTAGAATGAAGGATAACACAGCCAGCAATGCAAATTAGGAACAACCATAAACAGCTCCTGTCATCTACGCATAACACATTAACAAGGTGTGTAGATGTTATATAGGTTAACATCTTTCTGCTTTGTGACATCATTAAACTATAAGAACTCTGGTAAACCTCTGATTGGCTAAATTTACTAATGCCTAAGTCATAAGGTCTGGCCATGCAGCGTTTCATCACTATAGAGAAGACAGGATTGAGTCACGGCCTTGGAAGGTCGGTTAGTGACACCAGGTCGTTACTACATCCTCCATCCCTCCAGCCACGTTCATAGAGCAGCCTTAATCTATTTCTGCGTCTCTGTGTCTTCCTGAGCCAACACTGGGTTACACATCAGATCGATAAGGATAGTGATCTTTATGTAAGACTCTCCTGCCCCTGGCACTGCTGCGGGGTTGCACGTAATGCGTGTGATCACTTGCGGTTTTCGCGATAGTCTGTGCGATGATGATGATGATGATGATGATGCCCCCATTGGCTTCCACACCATCATCTGCTCAATTGGCATGGTCATAGAGGGTGTAAACACCGTCTTGTGGTCTTAAACAGAGCGATATACATACGTCGTATCTGGAAGGCCAATAAGACATCCTGATGTTACAGGGCCAGAACATGGGGTGAGGAAGAAACGTTACCTGTGTGTTGTGTTTTACATGTCTCTTCTTATTCCACCAGGACCGTTTCCTGTGGTCTGCCTGATGGTTGGTGTAACTGTCCTCCAAATGGCCCCAGATGAAAAATTTAAGCTAAAGGTCAACGGGACAATAGAAGAGAATAGCACAGAGATAGACACTGGAGAGATAGACATTGAAGCAAGAGATGCACAAAGAGTCATCATTTCAGGAACACTCTGTTTCCTAATTGGAATTATACAGGTACAATGGACTAAAACACATTCTAACATATAAAGGGCACTTCTACAGCACTGAGCAGTACAACTGTGCTGGGAGCCATATCAAACTGATTAAAGCTCAAATCTGCTCGATTGCTAGGGATAACTGCATATTTCTGCTATTTTCAGTTCACCAATACATACTTCCCAAAATCAGGACAAAATAGACCCCTGCCCCGATCCTCCCAGACTCCGACCATAATAAACACTTTATTGGGAAACACGCCCCTTACATGTAAGCCCCACCCTTATTCGATGCAATACCTCCCAGCAGTCCCGATTGTGGCGGGACACCTCAATTCGTGGAGAATTGTCCAAATTTGTTGCAGAGTTTGGGATCCAGTGCACAGATGAGATGGATAAAGATAACTGGCCCCCAGGGCAGGGAAAACACCACCTTAGTTCACTTTGTATAGCAGGAGCTACTTTCTCCTTTTCACATGGCCAATGTGGCAACCACACCTACCTCTCTGACACTGGAAGATTCTGAGCAGAGAAGGATGTCTGGAAGGGGGTAATTAACAGTCAGTATTTAACTTATGTGCAAAACAGAAAACTAATTTGCACCCCTTGCATTGTAACATGGTTTTGTCCAGGAGACTTAAATAAGAAGTTTCTTAAGTTAAGATCCTTAATGAATCAGGCCCCAAATTCCTACCAGGTCCCAGATGGTCTAATTACAGAGAAATATAACATCTTTATACCAGGAACAGAACGCTTTAAATCCTCCATTTTTCACTGATTGTAAAAATGTCTCAATCTTCAATTTTACTTAAACGCGCTTCAACACACAAGTTGAAATACGTTGGAGGTTTTTCCTATCAGTGAATACTGAAATCCCTCTTTACATTAAATAACAACTGGCCAGAGTTTTGAGAATATATTTTTAAGATTCAGCAATGAGATTTAATAATGCCCTGTCTCTAGTAACGGAACATTGTGGGCCCAATTCATTAAGGCAGGGTTTCCCAAACCCAGTTCTCAGGGCTCCCCAACAGTGCAGGTTTTCCATATCTCTTTGCTGGAGCACAGGTGTATTCATTACTGACTGACACATTGTAACAGATCCACAGGTGGTCCTAATTATGTCACATGCACTGTTGGGGAGCCCTGAGGACTGGGTTTGGGAAACCCTGCATTAAGGCACACAAAATGAACGTATTGTGTATTTCTTTTTTAAAATGCATGTAATACGAGCATATGCACGTACGTATTAAAGTATAAGCAGATCTGAAGAAACGTCTCTTGTTGAATACAAGTGTACACTCTGCATAAACGACCCTATTGAGACAGATACACACTGCGGGATACATACAATAATACCATATATGTTCAATATAAAGTCCCACACAGACATTTTTTTTTAAAAAAAAATATTGTCATTAGTGAAACAGCCTTTTTAAAAAAAAAAAAAAAAAATTTATAAAATAATTTTTGAATCATTTTTTTTCCTCATGAAATACATATATCAGCATGTTATGAATGTACATAAAAAGCATTTTTACAGTTGCTCCTGATTGCAAACACATATCCTGCATGCACACACAGCCGTCATCATTACCAATCAGCACGTGCACCTGACCTGTAGCTGGTGCAAGTGATACAACAGAAAAACACGTACCTGAGAAATGCCCAAAGCTTGAATCGGACGCTGCTGCATGTGCTTGACACACCCTCACTGTGCACTGACTACGTGCAAACGTCCATTGCCCTCCCTGTTCCGCCCATGTAATCGTAGGCTGTCGTGTCATTTGCGCTCAAAGATTAATTGGATGTTGCTGAGCTCTCTGGTGTATCATCATCATCACCATTTATTTATATAGCGCCACTAATTCCGCAGCGCTGTACAGAGAACTCATTCACATCAGCCCCTGCCCCATTGGAGCTTACAGTCTAAATTCCATAACACACACACACACAGACACACAAACTAGGGTCAATTTGATAGCAGCCAATTAACCTACCAGTATGGGTTTTTTTTTGGAGTGTGGGAGGAAACCGGAGCACCCGGAGGAAACCCACTCAAACATGGGGAGAACATACAAACTCCACACAGATAAGGCCATGGTCGGGAATTGATCTCACGACCCCAGCGCCGCGAGGCAGAAGCACCAACCACCGAGCCACCCCACCGCCCCTAGTTATAGTGTATAGTTCAGTTCTGGGGATGCACAAAGCGATTTTAAGCAAATTACAGCACGTATCAGCACTTACGTTCCTAATGAATCAGGCCCTGTGAACTAAGGGCCTGATTTATTAAGGATCTTAAATGAAGAAGTATCTTATTTCAGTCTCCTGGACAAAACCATGTTACAATGCAAGGGGTGCAAATTAGTTTTCTGTTTTGCACATAAGTTAAATACTGACTGTTTTTTCATGTACCACACAAATACTTGATAGCTTATTTGTACACTGAAATTTAAAGTTAATATGTGTGTGTTACATGAAAAACAGTCAGTATTTAACTTATGTGCAAAACAGAAAACTAATTTGCACCCCTTGCATTGTAAAATGGTTTTGTCCAGGAGACTGAAATAAGATACCTCTTCATTTAAGATCCTTAATGAATCAGGCCCTAACTGCCTACCATAGGTTATGATGCCCAGTAAATTGGTTAAAATGTGTGTCCTCAAAACCAACACAGTAGAGTGTGGATGAATAGTTGGATAGAAGCTGAGCAGAGATTATCAGACCACTCTCACCTACCCCCTGTCTTACAGCTGGCACTAGGAGCTCTGCAGATTGGATTCATCGTACGATATCTGGGAGAACCGCTGGTCGGAGGATTCACGACAGCTGCAGCTTTCCAGGTTTTGGTGTCACAAATAAAACAACTCCTCAACGTCCCCGCACAAAACTTCAATGGAGTGTTGTCAATAATACTGGTAAGCACTGTCAGTCTGCAATGTGTGATAACAATCGCATTCTCCAAGTTACATTTTCTTTAGTGATTCCAATTTGGAACACTGCAACAATATATGATTCCTAAAGAACACTAACAATGACTGGTGCTTTCAGTGACTACAGAAGATGGTTTGTTTTCAATAGTACATTATGACACATGACTGGTGTGAATTCTTAGAGGTACCTTTATATTTGTCACTCTCTGACATCACTAGTCATCAAATATAACAATGTCTTTCACTTTCATGTTCAATATAGGACATACCGCACCAGTGCCATAGAATGACAAACATAATGTACTACACAGTGTGTTAGTACATTACCCTCTGCTTATTCTTAATATAAGTTACCGAATTATACCGCCTACCTTATACTGGACAGGTTGTCAGACAACTTTCTGATTGTGATATTAATCTATTTATACACATTGATCTACCCCTTTTAGTGTACTTAGGTCTCCCATACCCCTTATTATATGTAGGGCATGAGGGTTTAAGACAAAACTTCACCATCATCAGCAGCAGCTATTTATATAGCGCCACTAATTCCGCAGCGCTGTACAGAGAACTCACTCACATCAATCCCTGCCTCATTGGAACTTACAGTCTAAATTCCCTAAGATACACACACACACACACATACACACAGACTAGGGTCAATTTGATAGCAGCCAAATAACCTACCAGTATGTTTTTGGAGTGTGGGAGGAAACCAGAGCACCCGGAGGAAACCCACGCAAACACGGGAAGAACATACAAACTCCACACAGATAAGGCCATGGTCGGGAATTGAACTTATGATCCCAGCGCTGTGAGGCAGAAGTGATAACCACTTAGCCACCAGCCGTAAAAACTCAAGGCACTCTTGAGTTTCTACATCTGTATTTTGAGTATGTTAAGACACGTCCAAGTTAAAAATCTAGCCTATAGATGTGTCTGGAACAAAAATACAGCAGTCATCATCAACATCATCCATTCCTTCCCCGAGGCAAGCTATATGGATGGCCCAGGGAATGAAGGTGATGATGATAATAACTGTTGTATTTTTCATTGTTAAGAAAAAAAACTTACCTTGATTAAAAAAATGATTTGGCCCTTCCCCTCGAAAACTCATAAATACATATTTTTTTCCACAAAAGGTTTGTTTTTCAAGCAAAGAAAACTGAACTTATTAATTTGCAGAAATTAAATCAGAACTAATTAATTTTATTAGTCACTATTTCATTTTTGTTTATTTCTTTTGTTCTTTGAATTGTTCTTTAGACATTTATAGATATTTGTTCCAACATTCCGAAGACCAACATCGCTGATCTCATTGCGGGACTTCTGGCCTTTATAGTGTGTGTGATAGTAAAAGAAATAAATGAAAAATACAAACATAAACTTCGTGTGCCTATACCGATAGAAATTATTGTGGTGAGTTTGAATTCTAAATTCTCCAGGCCATTATCTTTATATCATTTGTAATATGTGTTGTAATTGATAATTTAACACCCTGTTCTTTTCTTATCATGCTTTTAGTTAGAATCCCCTGCAGAAGCCTTTTATTAAACTTGTACACATATATAAGAGGTATCTATTAAACAGTAATAGTAAAATAGTAGTAAGCTTCAGCATAATAATAAGTGTCAACAAGTAAACTAAGCACTGAAAGACTTTCAAATCTATGTTGACGTGGGGAACAAAACAGTTAATGCTGCTGGAAGGAATGGGGGCATGGAAATACAAAGTAAAAAATGCAGGATCATTGGGAACAACTCAAGAAGGGTGTCCAATGCAAGACTATTTTACATCAAGCCCACTTGGCTAATAATTGAAAACTTTATAGACAAAGCTTCTCATTTCATTTCAGTGTGTCTTTAAATTCAATGGGGTTAATAGAGTACCAGTGAAAACAACATTGAAATAAATGGGCCCATTCACTGCATGCAAAAAAGTTTACATTATTTCACTGAAATAATGTCTGAAACCAATGAAAAACAATTTTGGTGATATCTTCTTTTTATTTGATATATTTACCTCTTTAATATCACTGTGATGTGGGTTAATTTTTTTTAAAAAGCTTATAGGATGATTTATAGGTCAATTTGCCATTAGAATCAGTAATTATGAAATTTACCAGTAATTCACAAAAATAAATCGCGATTTTATCACGACCCTACAGTTCAACTTTTGGTAGATCTCCCGCCCCCCTCCCCAATTATCATTTAAACATTTTCAGGAGAAGTATCAGGAAAGCATCTCGTTAGTAGTTTGTAGTTTACAAGTCACACAGAAAACACACATTTACATTTTTGTTTGCTTTCATTGTAGACAGTGGTGGCTACAGGAGTGTCGTACGGCGTCAACTTTGAAAAAAAGTACAACGCTGGAATTGTGAAAAGTATCCCCAGTGGGTGGGTACTCTAATTACTGTTGTTGATGAGTAAAAAGTATGTAAATGGGATTCTTGTTAAGAGAAAAATTACTTTAGCATATTATTGGGAATGATAGGTATTTATTGTGGGGGGAGAGGCTGTAACATTCTTTTGCAATATGGACAACAAAGTATTAATTTAATTTTGTACTATGCTAGACATCCTATTGAGGCTATTTAGCTGAGGTGGGTACCAAGATGATGAATACCATATTGAATGGTGGAGCTACTGATATTTTACATCTATGTGTTAATTGTTTTAACTGTGTTGCCCAATATAAACCACTTCACAGCTCTGGATGAGGATTGGAGTGTGGGAGGAAACCAGAGCACCCAGAGGAAACCCACGCAAACACGGGGAGCTACTGATATTTAACATCTATGTGTTAATTGTTTTAACTGTGTTGCCCAATATAAACCACTTCACAGCTCTGGATGAGGATTGGAGAATTTGCTGGGCAATCAAGTACTTAGGAGTTAGGAGTACATGCATCTGGAAGGTGTAGTATTGCACTATAGTAAAACCATGTTGCAAAAGGTGGGGGGGGGGGTTTAAAAATAAATCTCCAATGTGCTATGTGCAAAAATAGGCAGTATATTCCCTACATACACACAAAATTGCATTTGCACCCCTTGTATCACAACATGGTCTGTCCAGGTGAATATTTGCAACATTTAGTGGATTTCACCTTGACCTAGACCAGTGGTTCCCAAACTTTTGCAGTTCGCGGCACCCTTAGAGTCTCCATAATTTTTTCAAGGCACCCCTCCAAAATAATTATCAAGCTGTCCCGTTTTATAAGTAGTCAAAAATACGTAATAAGTATTTAGGTCAGGACAGAGATACTTATTTAGTTGTGTGCAAAAATAATACACATAAATCCAAGGAAAAAGAATATTTTTATATATATTTTTATCAATTATATTTCTGTCAAAGAATAATTTACAGCTAACTCACACTGTGCCCTCTGCATCCAGACACACTGTGCCCCTTCATCACCACACACACTGTGCCCCTCTGCATCCACACACTCTGTGCCCCTCTGCATCCACACACTCTGTGCCCCCTCTGCATCCACACACTCTGTGCCCCCTCTGCATCCACACACTCTGTGCTCCCTGCATCCACACACTCTGTGCCCCCCTGCATCCACACACTCTGTGCCCCCCTGCATCCACACACTCTGTGCCCCCTCTGCATCCACACACTCTGTGTCCCCCTCTGCATCCACACACTCTGTGCCCCCCTGCATCCACACACTCTGTGCCCCCTCTGCATCCACACACTCTGTGCCCCCTCTGCGTCCACACACTCTGTGCCCCCTCTGTATCCACACACTCTGTGCTCCCTGCATCCACACACTCGGTGCCCCTCTGCATCCTTTGTGCCCCCTGCATCCACACACTCTGTGCCCCCTCTGCATCCACACACTCTGTGCCCCCTCTGCATCCACACACTCTGTGCCCCCTCTGTATCCACACACTCTGTGCTCCCTGCATCCACACACTCTGTGCCCCCTGCATCCACACACTCTGTGCCCCCTCTGCATCCACACACTCTGTGCCCCCTCTGTATCCACACACTCTGTGCCCCCTGCATCCACACACTCTGTGCCCCCTCTGCATCCACACACTCTGAGCCCCCTCTGCATCCACACACTCTGTGCTCCCTCTGCATCCACACACTCTGTGCCCCCTGCATCCACACACTCTGTGCCCCCTGCATCCACACACACTGTGCTCCCTGCATCCACACACTCTGTGCCCCCTCTGCATCCACACACTCTGTGCCCCCTCTGCATCCACACACTCTGTGCCCCCCTGCATCCACACACTCTGTGCCCCCTCTGCATCCACACACTCTGTGCTCCCTGCATCCACACACTCTGTGCCCCCTGCATCCACACACTCTGTGCCCCCTCTGCATCCACACACTCTGTGCCCCCTCTGCATCCACACACTCTGTGCCCCCTCTGCATCCACACACTCTGTGCTCCCTGCATCCACACACTTTGTGCCCCCTGCATCCACACACTCTGTGCCCCTCTGCATCCACACACTCTGTGCCCCCTCTGCATCCACAAACTCTGTGCCCCCCCTGCATCCACACACTCTGTGCCCCCTCTGCATCCACACACTCTGTGCTCCCTGCATCCACACACTCTGTGCCCCCTTTGCATCCACACACTCTGTGCCCCCTCTGCATCCACACACTCTGTGCCCCTCTGCATCCACACACTCTGAGCCCCCTCTGCATCCACACACTCTGTGCTCCCTCTGCATCCACACACTCTGTGCCCCCTGCATCCACACACTCTGTGCCCCCTGCATCCACACACACTGTGCTCCCTGCATCCACACACTCTGTGCCCCCTCTGCATCCACACACTCTGTGCCCCCTCTGCATCCACACACTCTGTGCCCCCCTGCATCCACACACTCTGTGCCCCCTCTGCATCCACACACTCTGTGCTCCCTGCATCCACACACTCTGTGCCCCCTGCATCCACACACTCTGTGCCCCCTCTGCATCCACACACTCTGTGCCCCCTCTGCATCCACACACTCTGTGCCCCCTCTGCATCCACACACTCTGTGCTCCCTGCATCCACACACTTTGTGCCCCCTGCATCCACACACTCTGTGCCCCTCTGCATCCACACACTCTGTGCCCCCTCTGCATCCACAAACTCTGTGCCCCCCCTGCATCCACACACTCTGTGCCCCCTCTGCATCCACACACTCTGTGCTCCCTGCATCCACACACTCTGTGCCCCCTCTGCATCCACACACTCTGTGCCCCCTCTGCATCCACACACTCTGTGCCCCCTCTGCATCCACACACTCTGTGCTCCCTGCATCCACACACTTTGTGCCCCCTGCATCCACACACTCTGTGCCCCTCTGCACCCGCTCTCTGCATCCTTTGTGCCCCCCTCTGCATCCTTTGTGCCCCCTCTGCATCCTTTGTGCCCCCTGTGCATCCGCACTGTGCCCCCTCGCTCTGCTCCCTCTGCATCCTTTCTGCCCCCTCTGCATCCACGCTGTGCCCCCTCTGCATCCTTTCTGCCCCCTCGCTCTGCCCCCTCTGTCTCCCGCCGTGGACAGGAAGAAAAAGAAAAAAAAGAAAAACTTACCAATCCGGCGGCACACAGTTTGGGAACCTGGGACCTAGACCCTATATGGGCACTGCATTCAAATATTTGAAGTGACTCAGTTTCTCTGTTATACGATTCCTTTCACTTAGTGAGATTTCTGGTTCCTGTTGTATTGTTATCAGCTAATCAGCTTTTGGTAGACATATAGGTTGCCTCAATACATAATACACAAGTGATGGTAATATATGTATGAAGTAATTTCTGTAAATAATACCTGTATAACACACAAGTGATGTTAATGTATAATATTGGTATAAACGGTGACTTCTGATGTCACCACTTCGGTATTCATTAGGGAAACTTGTGTATTATAAAGAATAATGCTATACATCTTACTGTAGATTATAACAGGTATTAGTAGTGACCTCGGGCTTCTGTGAGCTGTATAAAAACACTCATGCTACAACTTTGTATACGGTCAAAGAAAACCTCAGTGACTTCTAATATCAATATCAATTACACTAACGGGGGAGTTCAACTAGCCGTGAGGTGTCTCCGGAACGCTCGTAAGACACCTTGAGGCGGAGATTTGACAGATTTCTACCGTAACTGCTGGCCATGTGCACGGTGCCATGTCCACGCCCCACACCGTCAGCAGTTGAATCTTCCCCTAGAAAGTGATTTATATATGGGATAATGTACTTTCTATTATATTATAAGTCACTAAAGAGTTCTATGACTCTATAAAAAAACAAGGTCACAGGCTAAATGCTTACAGATCTTGTAATACCTGTAATCATTTACAGGAGGGTATGAGCTAATCCTTATAATGCACAAATTTTACCTATGAGCACTAACAGATGACATAAGAACCCAACAATTGTAACCAATGACATCAGAACTCATTGTTTATTATACAGGTATTATTTGCAGGAGTTTATACATATATAAGCATCACTTGTGTATTATAAGGTTGTTTTGCATGTTAACACCATCATTAAACAGTTACTGAGACATTTATATCTAGAGGTGTTCTGTCTTCACTGAAACAAAACTCCATAAAGGATCCAAGAGGATCAATTAAAACTCAAAAACGGTCTCATAATACATTTGGACTAAGCTGAACTGCTGCAATAACTGAGCTTTACATCAGTGTTGGCGGAATGGAGATAAAACATGTAGAACCTGCATGATGCCTAGGGGCAAGTTTTAACTCTAACCTGCGCCTCTAGGGTGATCTTCCCCTCCCCAAAATCTCTACCAGCTGACATATTAGTTATGTTGCGCTTAAGGCTTTCACTTGACTTCACTTTAAAGCACTCACCTGTACCTTCCCATACATCATACTTGTTGTGGTCGGCCACATAATGTATTTCACATCTCTCCAAATTACTTCTTGCTGCACTACCACACATTGAACCTTTCTGTCTGACTGCTCCTTACCTCTGGAGCTCCAGGCCTGTTTACCTGATCTGTCAGCATCTACTTCTAAACATTTCTAAACAGTGGTCATTTTGGAAATTACTATTATGACTTTAAATGGTGATGGTCTCTTTCCTATCGTACTCTTATGTAGGTGTCTAGTTACCCTCAATTTGTTTGTCATTTTGCGGCACCTTGTAATTAACCCTGTACATGCTGTAACTAGGGAGACTCAGTAAATAGTCGACAACACAGATAGGCCCTACTGGCACACTTCTCTAGCTCCAAGTCCCAAGAACCGTATTTTCCACACTAAGGGGCATATTCAATTAGGATTCCGGTCGTACGTTACCGTGGGAAGTGCGCACTATTGCCAGTAATACGGTACCGCAATAACGCAGATTTTCGGACGCAACCCTATGGGCTGTGAATGAAAATCCACGTTATTGCGGTACCATGGATTAAGTTCGCGGCCCGTTCCGGCGCGATCCTGCGGACCGGAATCGTAATTAAATATATGCCCCTAACTGTTTATTATTATTCATTTTTATTTTTAAATTGCCAATATATTACTTGTACTAACACAGAGAAGATTAATTAATTCACATCCGTCCAGACTAGGATCAATACCATTGAAAACCGATTGCGGGTGGAATCCAGAGCACCCACAAGATAACACCGAGATGGTTTCAAAGGCTGCAGCAAAGTAATAATATAATGCCTCTCTCACACTAACTTACTGTCCCTTTCTGTCAGTGAAGAGGACCTAGCATCCAGGCCCCACGAAAAACACTAAATTTGCAGTGTAACTATATAATATACATATTACTACTAACATATAACTCACATTTCTCAAGTAGGGCAGGTCTCACGGACAATACATAGCATTGTCTGCACCAGGATGTTATCACTGAAAGAGTCTCCATTACATGGGTAGCATTGGTGCTGCTTGACTTTTTTTGTGTATAGTCCAGGTGTACTTACACCCAAGCTACCGCCTGTTCATATCGCCACTCAATGTACATGTAAATAAGAATACAACCTCCCCCATAACATATAAAGACTCAAGGCAACAAGCCTAGCGCTTTAAAGGTTCTGTTCGCTCAAATTTAACCCTTGTCCTACCTTCCAACTAGCAGAAATTTGGGGGTCCTAACAGTTCAAGAGAAATTCCCTGTTGAGTGTGAGGGGGAAGATCACACAGCACCACACTAGAAATGGTGCAGATCTGAACAGGGCCCTGACCAGAAAGGTGTTACGTCCATATGTATCATATAGAATAAAGATTCTCCAAAGCAATCGCTGTGGTTCCAAAGCACATAGGTTTTATTCACAAAATAGATTACAGGAAAAAGTATCGCCTGCACACACCTGCACGATTGGCACCAACGACAAGCTTCTATCAGAACGCTCTGGTTTCCAAAGCCAGAACAATTTACACAGTGTACAGTTGTGAAATCACAAAGTTACAATATTAAGGTCCACATCATTAGGTGGATGGGTCATGACTTCCCAAGAACTCGACGTTCCATTGGCTGATTCCTCTGGCCATTGTTGCTTGAGGTGACCAGGTGTCCTTCTTCAGGCTCCCGCTTCTAGACCTGTATTAATTGGCTCTTTTATGACAACTGTGGACTTGCTATTTGATGTATGAAAAGTGACATTATTTATAACTAGTGTTTGCAATGTGCGAATGCTACATAAATAATACCGGAAACGGAAACGTTCTCATGCAATTGCGAACAGAATAATACCAAACTCATTAAAAAAAACATTAATTATCCTCTTCACCACTTTATATTTTATATTAAATGATAGAAATACATTAAACTTATTTAAGTAATAATAATTGCATTGAGTAATAATCACATTGCAACTGTTTGTAGTGTACAGAAACTAATAATTACCATCTTTGTCCAATTATTAAACTTCAACAAAGGAGAAAGAGATATTTACATTATCCTATCCCCCATGTAATAATTTGGCTGGGTGGTCCCCCAAACAACATCCGTACCCGAAGCCAGGTCAAGGATCATGCCATAGCTCTGCTGGATCAATGAATCCACCCTCGGTGATAGAGATCTGTTAAGTGTGAGCTGCAGCTAAAATGAGCCAATCACAAGCCTCCCCGTTTCAGGTTATGGATGAGGCAGTGGGAAATTGGTAGACTGCGGATGGGCCGATTATAGTAATGGAGGATGGTTCTATAAGTGCACAATACCTTTAAGAACCCCTGATCTACAATAACGGGTATGCTATACTATGCAAAGCATGATGATGTCATTATTAATTGATTATGACTTTAGGCACTGAGTATAATCATTTAGACATGTAATATGCTTGTGTGGTTTAAACAGAAATATATTTGATGAAAGTGATGGTATCAAGATCTTCATTTGTTTTGATGATCAGTGTTGAATGTCCTGTTTGTAAAACGTTTGACATTTCAGGTTCATGAAGCCCATGGCTCCAGACGTGTCGATGTTTTCAGAAATGATTGGGTCCGCGTTCTCCACTGGGATTGTTGCGTATGCTGTGGCTGTATCTGTGGCAAAAGTCTATGGCACCAGACATAACTATCCAGTGGACGGCAATCAGGTAAATTACATTCCTGTCTCTTTACACTGGCCGTCGCCGATGCTGGTAAATCCGACGCTGAGGACACCTACAAAAGAAAACCGATTTGAGAAGACAACGACAAGAATATACACAGACTTACCCAATCAGAGACTGTCCAGATATCCGATCGTAGCAGGACACTGACAGCAGCTTCTTCCGAATGCACAGGTGTCTGGCAGTAGTGCCTGACGTCAGTGCGCCCTCAATTATTTTTTATTTAAAGTGGCAATGTCGGTACCACGCAGGTTAACTGTTAAGATAGGGGTCCTGACATTGCCGCTTTAAATAAAAATATTTAAATAACACTCAGGTATACATGTATCAAAGCTAGAAATCCCCCACCCCCCTATCAAAGTACTGATTTTGCTCCTGACTTACTTAATCTGAGCATTTGTGCCGTACGCAATGTACATTGAGGGGTAAAGGTATAAAACACACGGGGTAAATGTATCAAGCTGAGAGTTTTCCGGCTTGTTTGAAAAGTGGAGATGTTGCCTATAGCAACCAATCAGATTCTAGATGTCATTTTGTAGAATGTGCAAACACTGGTCAGATGCCCCCCTGCCCCCCGGCCCAGCCCACCCCTGGCCACGGTGTTGTAAAACAATTTTCTGAGATTTTGTCATAGGCAAAACCCGGTGATTGGCTCGGTAAATATACATTTTTCAATCCAACATACCCGGGTTTGCCTCCTAATATATTGCCGTTTTAAATCCCACCGGCAAAATGTCGGAAAATCTGTAATTTTACAACACCACATGTTTGATACATTTATTGCTCAATGTAAATTGCATATGGCACAAATGCTCAGAGTAATTAAGCCTGGAGCAAAATCAGTATTTTGATAGAGGGGGGCTTCCAACTTAGTCTTTCACCAAATTCGTCATGTTCTATACTCTACAAAGACTAGCATCCCTACTTGTGGCAAATGTCTACAAAATGTAGTCAGGGGGCCTGATTCATATTCGAGCATAAGTCCCTTTGCGTACCGTATCTTGCATGAAATTTCTCTGCGCATGCTCAGAAACGGGCCCTACATCAATGAACGCAACTGCATGCAATTCACGTCTGAATGCAAATGGCACAACTGTCTACAACTTGAAGGGCGGAACGGAGGAGGGAAGTGGCGGACTAACATAGGCCATGCACAGTAAGAGCGTGCCAAGGGCGTACCGGCACAGATGCGGCCAATTGAAGTCCGGAGTTTCTTGTAAATACGCTTGGCTTCAAATATATATCATTTGCCCCAGCTACAGGACAGGTGTAAGTGCCGACTGATAGTGATGACTGGCATGACATAGTCTTGTTTTAAAAAATACAAGTGCGTGCCGCTAGCTAGCACAGAAAATGTTTTTGCAAGTAAGACAGACTATAAAAAAAGCGCAATGTATGTACAGTACACATTAACAAAATCTTGATTTATATATATAATGTAAAACAAAATCTAAAAAAAATGTTTATTTATTGTATTATAAACATTTCTTTTCATGCTGTCTGAAGTGACCTTACGCATGTTCGTATACTGCCGTTTGTTCGGTCTACATACAGCAAGTAACGTTTAGGCAGAGAGTGCTCGCATCCAGATTCAAATCTTGAGATCCGCTTTGATTTGAATGCGGTCAGAACTACGCTCAAGTTCTCTACTCGTTCTTAAAACGTAACTTGCCGGCAGTGTGTTTGTGTAGTACTGGAATCAGCTGTGCTGAAGCTTTTCTTCATATTTGAATCACTAAGATTTGCCTAGAAAGGGATATAACCCCCCCCCCCCCTTCACTTTCCCATATAAGTAACCACATCAGCATTTTTTCCGCAGGAATTCATTGCATATGGGGTCAGCAATATGTTCGGTGGAATCTTCTCCTGCTTCTGTGCTAGTACTGCACTGTCACGGACTGCAATCCAGGAGGGCACCGGCGGCAAAACTCAGGTAAACCATTCAGTGCACCAAGAGACCTGCCGTGGACTGTCAGCTCCTTGGATCAGTCACTTTGTCTGTTCGTCAGAGCAAAGAGGACAATTACCGGAGTCCTGATCCTTCCAGAGCCGCCGGGCTTTAGGATTAATGTTTTTTGTTTGCTTTATTGATATTTTAATAGTTTTAGTTTCTATAGTACTTGCCCACATTTTAAGGGAGTCTCACATGTTCCAGACCCTGCTCTGTGGCACATTTTTTCTAGGGTAAAGCTTACTTCTCAAAGTAATCAGCAGCCGCTTTAAATCCACTGTAGACGCAAATATAAGGGCTGCAGTGATTGTTATGTGTTAAGTATCATCATTAGGTTAAACCCTTTTCACCTTCCGATAGACACCAGAGTTAGTTGTAGGATCACGCATGCAACAAATCTTTGCTCATTGCCAGTTGCATGAAAATCTAATGGAGGGAGAAACTGAAGGCATCAGATAAGCTGGATATAGGGTCATGGGGAGAGCGGAGGTGGTGCTTGTCTGTGATCTACATGCCTAGAAATTGTATTGCACATTGACCTTCCTTCAAGTGATTCTAAACATTCTGCAACAAATTTCATCTAAAAAAATGTAACAACACATTGAAAGTGAGAAGGTGAAGTACAACGACCACTGCTGAATGATAAATAATAACATTTATCCCTGTCTTCTATTCTTCTTAGTTTGCCAGCGCGTTCGCAGCCGGGGTTGTGATGATTGCTATATTGGCCCTCGGAAGGCTCCTGGAGCCGTTGCAAAAGGTAGAGAAATGTGTTGCTAATACTTTAGTTGTCTAGAACCTTGCAGAACCAGCTTAGTATAACGCTGACCACATGTCCAGTCCTGGGGGTAAATGTATCAGGCTGCCAGTTTCCGGCGGGTTTAAAAAGTGTAGATGTTGCCTATGGCAACCAATCAGATTCTAGTTATCATTTATTTAGTACATTCTACAGAATGATAACTAGAATCTGATTGGTTGGTGTCTTTCATATGCAAGGAAAGATACGTCTATTCAAGGGGAGCATCATCAGTTATTAATGCACCAAATAAATGTATCAATAGGCGTCTTATCAATTGGTGCCATTGTTTGACAGGACAACAATGTTGGTCTTATCCACACTGACAAAAGACCTGTCCTTTTCACTATTAGATCTGCCTACGCCTGTATCTAATGCTACCAGCTTTATTTTATGTGATTGCACTGGGGGAGCATAGAGGGAGAGGGCATTGCTGAGACAATAGGCGCTAGTGGGACACAGAGTGGCCATGGAACTGAAGCTGGTAGAACTAGCAGAGGGGGTTATATTAGGTGGGGTAGGAGATCCTATAGTAAAGAGCTGGGTTTTGAGAGCTTGAAAGATTGAAGGTTGGGAGAGTCTGGTCAGGTGGGGTAGGGTGTTCCATAAGTGGGCAGCAGCACTGGAGAAGTGTGGAAGATGGAAGTGAGAGGTGGATACCAGAGAGGAGGAGAGCTGTAAGTTACAGACAGGATGCGAGGATACGAAAGCCAGAGCACAATGTGACCCCTTCAACAAAACGCTCTGCTCATAAACATATTTGCCTAAATGGGTTTAGCCCCCACTACAGCAATAGTAAGTAGGTAGTCTGGGAGCAGAGTGTATAAGGTGGATTGGATCATGGTGAAGGGTGCATACATTGTGGTAGTGGCTGTTTTTAAAATCTTGCTGTCAGCTTTTTGAAATGACGTATTTAGTGGCGCACCGTGAGATAGAATATCTACAATAATAAGATCAAAAATGTAATTAATACAAGTTCTCTTTGCCGAGGATTCACAGTAACATAGAAAAAAATGAACAATATTCATACAAATATAAATACAAAGCTAACAAGATATCCGCATTGATGATTCAAAATAAGCTTAGTTCTACCATGCTCTATCATTGAATTTTCCTGGAAGACCAACTTACCATTTTGAAGATAGAGGCATCGCATACTATTGTACAATTGTGATATCATTGCATTGGTTTGACACAGTGGAGGAATGTAGGGGCTGGGGGGAATGTGGGTGCACCTGACAATCAGGGTAAAACAGGCAAATGGCATGTAGCAACTAGAATGAAAATAGTTGTCTGGATAATTAAAAAACAGTGGGAAGTAGGTGCCCTCCTTTAAATTAATGAAAGGTGTACAAGTGAATAAAATAATTTGAGAAAGTGCTGCCAAGACAATTAAGACAACTGTGTATGTGAAAACAAAAGATAGTCCGTCTCTCTAACACAAACAATATATAAATCTCTATGTGTCAGCATCAGCATATATAGTTGTGGTCCACATCATTGGTATTCCTGAATTTTAAGTACATCATGTACAATATCTCCTGAAAGAAAGGAATGTAGTGAAACAGCTTTGGTCTATATACACTCATGTTTGACACAGAACAGCTAAGCATAAAACGATAACAATTTAAAAAGCAATACTAGGATAAACTATAAAACATTTTGAAAGATTGCCATGACACAATTATTGGTTTTAAAAAGCCACTTTTTATTCCCTGTTACTTTGTCTCAATGGTGAAGACATTATAACTGTCGGAAAGCATCAGAAGTGCTATTATGACTAAATACAAGGGACCTGATTCATTAAGGAAAGTAAGGCAAAAATATAAGTAGGTTTTCTCTTGGACAAAACCATGTTACAATGCAAGGGGTGCATATTATTTTATTATTTTGCACATAAGTTAAATACTGACTGTTTTTTCATGTAGCACACAAATACTTGATAGCTTATTTGTAGACCATTTAAAGTTGATCTAGGACATAAATCTGCTATCATATTTTAAATTTACCTCCCCCTCCAATGCAACATGGTTTTGTCTAGAAGAAAATTTACTTATTTTTTTGCTTTCCGTTCCTTAATGAATCTGGCCCCAGATCTCTAAATGGTACAAGGCCATCTGCAGAGACCTTGGCACCCCAGTTCCAACAATGCACAATGTTATTAAGAAGTTTGCTACTCATGGAACTGTGAAGAACCTCCCTGCATGTGGGGGAAAGAGGAAAATCGATGAAAGAAGTCTTGGGAGGTCGGTATGAACTGTGGAAAAAAACAACACATAAAACACCGGAAGAGCTGAAGGCTGATCTGGAACAATCTGGAGTGATGGTTTCAACCTGTAGCATACACCGCACACTAAGCTAAAAGGAGCAACTGATCTTTGCCAAAACTTATCTAGACAAACCACAATCCTTCTGGGCAAATGTTTTGTGGACAGACGAATCCAAAATAGAGCTCTTTGGATGCAGATCAGCAATTTGTTTATAGGCGACAACTTGAAGCTTATAAGGCAGAGAACAGCCCATATACAGTTAAACATGGTGGGGGATCCATAATGTCATGCGGCTGCTTTGTTGTCTCTGGTACTGGAGGCCTTGACTGTATTGAAGGAATCATGAATTCAGTGGATTACCAAGGGATTTTGGAACAAAATGTACTATCCAGTGTAAGAAAACTAGGTTTGGGTCGAAAGGACATGGGTCCCCCAGCACAATAAAGACCCAAAACACATATACAAAGGCACAAAAGAATGGTTAAACTCATAAGAACTCATTCACATCAGTCCCTGCCCCATTGGAGCTTACAATCTAAGTCCCACACACGCACAGAACAAGAGAGACTAAGGGAAACTTAATAGCAGCCAATTAACCTACCAGTATGTGTAGGAAGAAACCGGAGCACCCAGACGAAACACACGGGGAGAACATACAAACCCCACACAGATAAGGCCATGGTCGGGAATCGAACTCATGACCCCAGTGCTGTGAGGCAGAAGTGCTAACCACTAAGCCACCGTGCTGCCCACCAAATATTATGGCATGGCGCCTTTAATACTGTCCAGGTGATATTTTATATTTCGTCTTTGACATTACTACATGTAATTTGAAAAGGAAAGTTTTTCTGGTTCATAACTTTGGATATCCTATTAAAATATTCTAATGAAAGGAAGTTGGTACATTTCTATTTATTTCTGAAGATATTGTACTGTACAGATTATATAAAAAATTCAAGGGTGCTAATAATGTTGACCAGAACTGTTCATAAATAGGAGATTTTGTGCACAATATAGAGGGATAAGCTCACCAGCCAACATCACGGCATCTCCGGTAGGTGAGTCCCTAGCCTGTGTAACAACAAGTGCACTCAGGATGTCACATTTAAAACCTTTCTGAGTCTCAATTTTTAAAATATGCAGCACGTATGAAGAGAGGGGTCTGACTCACTAATAACAAATTTGAAATCAGTGAAAACCAAGGTGCACTCCTTTACGTCAATGAGATGTGTAGAAGTGAATAAAATCATTGAGAATATACTGCCAGGACAATTATACCTGCACCAATATTTGGAAACCTGTTTAATACCTTTTTTCCCCATCAGTCTGTTTTGGCAGCCATCTGCATAGCCAACCTGAAAGGCATGTTCTGGCAGGTTCGTGATGTACCCAGACTGTGGAGAGAGAACAAGTGGGATTCTGTAAGTGCCATTACTGGTGGTTTTACCTTTGATATTACTTTCATGTTGCACTTTATAATTTTTGAATAGATTTAACTTTCTTTTGTTTATGTGATGTTTTCCTACGACATATCACCCAACATTTTGAAAAGCAAAATCGTGATTTATCAGAAATTTACTGACAAAGTCTAGGGATGTTTTTACCACCAATTTTGGAGTCTGTAAGTAAAGTTTTACCAAATTATGAGGATTAAAGAGATAATGGCAGATTCCCAGGGATCCATAGAAACTTTGAGTGCAGTCTGTCTGTCTATCTATCTCATATCTATCTATCTCATATCTATCTATCTATCTATCTATCTATCTCATATCTATATCATATCATATCATATCATATAATATCTATTTATCTATCTATCTATCTATCTATATATCTATCTCATATCTATCTATCTATCTCATATCTATCTATCTATCTATCTATCTATCTATCTATCTATCCCATATCTATCTATCTAACTATCTATCTCATATCTATCTATCTATCTATCTATCTATCTATCTATCTATCTATCTCATATCTATCTATCTATCTATCTATCTATCTATCTATCTATCTATCTATCTATCTCATATCTATCTATCTATCTCATCTATCTATCTATCTATCTATCTATATATCTATCTATCTATCTATCTATCTCATATATATCTATCTATCTCATATCTATCTATCTATATCATATCTATCTATCTATCTATCTATCTATCTATCTATCTATCTATCTATCTCATATCTATCTATCTATCTATCTATCGATCTATCTCATATCTATCTATCTATCTATCTCATATCTATCTATCTATCTATCTATCTATCTATCTATCTATCTATCTATCTAATTATCTATCTCATATCTATCTATCTATCTATCTATCTTGATTTGCCTAAACCCTGTCCAGATTTTATAAAGTATCCTGTGATCAGGATTATTCGGAGGTATGTTCAACAACATGTTTTTCTTACCCAGCAAAATCATCTGCTGCGACTGTACATTTAAGTTAGAGAATACAAGAAAATGTGATAGCAACACAATACAGGACAAAAACATGGCGTTATCATCTGTGGGATACCCCCTGCTATTTACCCTTCTGTGTTACATCCCCTCATTTCTCACAGTTACTGCAGATTAATATATGTTAATGTTGCCCATTTATTCCAGCTCAACTGGGTAGTCACGTGTATCGCATCCATTATACTTGGCTTGGATTTGGGGTTACTGGCCGGTCTGGTGTTTGGATTATTGACTGTCGTTTTGCGAGTCCAGTTGTGAGTACATTTAAAACTGTAGTTAAGCAAGTTTACTGCTACGGCATTTTAAGTGTAACGTATATGTCTAATGTCATTTAGAAACGAATACATTCATAAAATGAAACAGAGTATATAACATGTTTCTACAGCACCAGCTTCCATCTGGTATCCTAATATATAGTGTGTAATTGTTCTTTAAGAGGTGACCAAAGTATTTTGCTGTTTTCCTTAATTTCATCACAATTGCCTGAGTCAATCCAAATGTAAATGGTTTAGTAGATTTAAACAAGATGTATGAGGGGAAAGTGCTACATTACATTTTAATACATCCATTGCAGTGTTATTTGCTCCCTTACCTCGATCTCCGCCACATCTCGTATAACTGGATGTAGACACCGCAGGCTCCGGCCTAAGAATGACTGTCTGGAATTAGACTTTTTTCATTCTATTTTGAAAAAATATTTTAAATCGTTTTCTCTCATCAGCGATAAATATCAACTGTGGAGAATATTAACTGTGGAAATGAGAAATATGGACTCATATGCGTATACATCCCATAAGTAATAAAATTGGGACAAGATAAGCCGCCACCAAGCCCTGGGTAACTCCTGCCCCCAGTCCACCCAAACACACCCACTTTAGTCCAAGCTCCACCCCTTTGCTGGTCATAAATTGGAACATTTGTAGGGTATATATGCAGGGTATGTATGTGTATATCTGAAGCGGAGAGTCCGCTTGCGTTTCATATCTTGCGTGAAAATGTTCTGCGCATGCTCCAAAACTGACATTAATGCTGTATGGCTAGTTCATTGGGTCGGGGAATAGGACTGCAAGGGTCATGTGCTACAAGCTTCAATTACTTAAATGTTATGCTGTCCTTATGTATCAAACAAATACATTTATTCTACCAGTAATTAAATGATCGTCAATACCCCAGCACATCCTGCCCACAGCAGAAATAGAGATAGAAACAAATAAGAAAGGCAATTTTAAAAATATGTTGAATTAGAAAGCGATGGCTGGAAGTGTGAAGCCGTTTCACAAATTCTGGTCAGGGAATATGTACACAGTTGACATATAAAAGCCAATTATACATTAAGAATCTTCCTCTAGTATATGGGCATGGCCTACTGGTTTGGGATGGTCCACGGCTAAATGGTGGCTAGACTGTCCAGACTAGAGGTGTGATATAAGACATGGGGGTATATTTACTAAACTGCGGGTTTGAAGGAGTAGAGATGTTGCCTATAGCAACCAATCAGATTCTAGCTGTCATTTGTTTTGTACATTCAAAATGATACAGCAGTGTAGTACATACACCCCATGGCCTCTTTGCCCACATCTGTTCATTAGAAATGTGGTAGTTGTGTTATTTTGTGGATTTGAAGGATATTTTTGTTTAGCTCAGCTATGTTTTGTTCTCTTGGATTTTAATAATAATGATTTTAATACTAAGCATTGCTTAGCAGATTCTGGAAAACATTTATATATTTTATATTCCATTTCTTTTCAGCCCCTCTTGTTACGCTCTAGGGAGTGTTCCAAACTCCGATATCTACAAAAATGTGAAAACTTACAAAAACGTAGGTGATATTTATTTTATCAGATATCTTATACTTCAAATCAGCTACGACAAATCAAATCTATGACGGAATTTCTTTTTTACAGCTTGTTGAGCCAGAAGGGGTGAAAATAGTTCGGTTTTGCAGTGGCATCTTCTATGGTAACATCGAAGGCTTGAGAAACGGCATCAAGAAAATCGTAAGTGCAATATGCATGTAGTACTTTGAGGAACGTAAATGGGTATGACATTTACACCTCTCTTTATGTGGTCTTGGCAGGTTGGCTTTGATAGCGTCAGAGTTTTTACAAAAAGAACGAAGGCTTTGATGAAGATCAATAAACTTATAAAGAAAGGGAAGCTAAGAACTACAAAGGTGAGTTTCTGGTTACTGTTTTAGTTGCATGAAACTTGTTATATATTTTTGTGTTGTATGATTACAACAATTTAACCTGATGGTTTCCAACTAATGTTGTTGAGTGATCTGATTCCCTCTGTTTTGTTTATTGTTAGTCCTGCCCTGATTAACACATTACTTTACGTGTACAGGTTAGCAGTACCTGTATTCTCTGTCTCTTTCATTTTATTTGAATACTTTGCTCTTTTTATCTATACTACCCTAACGGAGCAGATTTAATTAGGCCTGAACATCGCGGCTGCACTTTTTTTTGTTAATGCGGTGCGCCAACATTGCGGATTTCCCTTCGCAACCCAATGGGGTGCAAAGGGAAATCCGCAATGTTGCGTAAAGTGGGGTTCTTTCCGATCCGTTCTGGAGGCACTTCGCGCTTAATAGTATATGCCCCTTAGTGGCCAATAAAATTAGCGCAGGGGCGGCATTAATGAATACTTGTCTACAGGTTACTGTGTAGGGTGGGTGTTGCCCATAGCAGAAAATCATATTTTAACTGTTAATTTTGTATTATAGCGCCATTATTTTACAGTTACTTGTGGAACGGTTTTAATACCTGTCATGCAAAGTTTTTGTGATTTTCTTTTAATCTTAGTTGTATGGTTCTGTTCTCTGTTCAAAAAAATGAGTCAGCTGTTGGCCGTCAATCATAGCAATCATTACAATGTTATTATTGTTTGTTTATAAGTACTATATTATTGCAGATATTGACTTACTAATATTGGATATGTATTTTGCCTTAAAAGTCATAGATTGAGAATCTACCATATATCTTTCAGAACGGGGTCATCAGTCCAGCAGGTATTGATAACATGGGGTATGAATCAGAAGAAGATCCAGAAGATCCTCATGGACCCGAGAATGATGGGATTAAATCAAAGGAAATTGAGATTCAAGTAGACTGGAATTCGGATCTGCCCGTCAAAGTGTCTGTTCCCAAAGTCTCCATTCACAGTATAATCTTCGATTTCAGCCAGATATCATTCCTTGACGTGGTGGCTGTTAAAGTCTTGAAGCTGGTAACTTCATAAATCATCGTAACATACCACACCCTATATGTGTGTGTGTGTATATATATATATATATATATATATATATACACATATATATATATATATATATATACACATATATATATATATATATATATATATATATATATATACACATGGTTGCATTGCAGCTGGATCAGCTGTGTCATATTTTTGTGCACATAGGGTGCAATTAAGAGTGCAAGTGCATTTGTGAGTTGCAAAATCAGTTTCACTATGTGTGCGCAGAATTAGCTCCAGTGGTTTGAGCTGCGCTTACATCACCAACCTGCTCCTTCCACTGTCTCACACTGTGTCTTGTTTTCCTCCACTCCCCTCCTCCCTTGAGGAGCACACAAAGGGTGGGACTGGTGAGAGGTACCTTGTGGCCTCCCCAGGCTGCTCACTCCTATTTTGTCTCTGTATTTCTGTAAATGTTAAAATGATTTAATTGTTATAATGCCCTCTATGTATTTTGGTGGAGTGCAGTTCTCGAGCTACCTATATCTACCATATAGGACAAGGTCACAACCATATAAGGGCAGCAGGGCACAGTTATTAGATAAGGCAAGGCAAGTTTAATAAATGATTAAAGGATCATTATGCTTAATACCTAACAGGTATTATGCACCCAACACTATGTTTCTTAGTAATGGTGTTCAAATTGGGTAAGCATTGATATGTTGAACCACTGTCCAAGAAAGCCTGCTATTAAAGTTCCAGGAATTGGGCTGAAGACTCTAGGCTCAATACACAAAACCAGGGCCGTAACTAGGTCTGTGCGAGAGGGGAGGCCGCTCAGGGCGCAATGCTGAAGGGGGGGCGCAATTTATGAATATTTTAGGTCAATTTGGTTAACATTAAAGGCTAGGGGGGTGGCAGTTTTTTTCTCGTCCCAGACGTTAAAATTTTAAGTTGATTCTAATGGTGTCTACATACACTGTAATATTACAGATGATATTGGGCAACTGGTCCTATATAACTGTCTGCCTGGCCTGTGTGTGCATTCATCTTTTGCCTGCAGTAACAGGCTGCTAGGTCCAAGTGCTATACAGCCAGATCTCATCCACCTATGTTTGAGATTCCGTTGCTTGGTTCTTGGGACGAGCGACAATATCACTGCATGTTTGGCCAGTTTAGTTTTATTGTTAGTCCTAAGCGTAACTCTTAGCCTTATCCCAAAAAGTCTGTTTCTGATCAAATTTGAACATATTTTGTTCTAAATAGAAAGACGTTGTAAGTGATGGTTATGTTACATCTTGTACCATCATGACATATTGGTACAAGAAAGGAAGACAACTCACACAAATGTATATTTAAGAAATATTTACTTAACTTCGATTAGCAAGTTGACCCTGATCTAATAGGAGCATACCAGGGCACTGACTTCTGTCAAGTCCACTGGAGATATTTAAAAGAAACCTATCCCATACCCTTTATAAAAGTATCCAGACTCTATATGAAAAACAAATACTTAAATAATACTTAAAAAAGCAAATACTGAAAAGCAAATACCCACTTATGGAATTCCTTATCACGCCCAATCAGACTTTCCCACAGCCTTGGAATCTTTAGACGCTCTCTGAAAACCCATCTCTTTATTAGAGCTTACTTTATCCCCGATGGCACTGCTCACACTAATGCACCCTTACAACTGTCCCAATCTCTACTCTGAGCCAGACTCGATCCTCTTGTTCCAGCTGTGCCCTCTTCCACTTAGAATGTAAGCTCTCTAATGAGCAGGGTCCTCCCTACCCTTTGTTTTCATATCTGCATTTATATACTGTCCACCTTGTATGTCCCTGTTTTATGTATGTCCTGTTTTACTTACTGTACGGCGCTGCAGAGCACTGTGACGTCTTAACAAATCTGTGACTAGACAGTAGATGGCATCGTTACTCTAGCTAGTCATATAATATGTGATTGTTATATATCTCATTAGATAGCAGCAGAACTACAGCTAAGTTTACATTGTAAGAATTTACTGATATCTTCTAGATATGGTGCCTAGAAAACTCAGGCTATTGTAG